>NC_051236.1:7497500-7542500 GCF_015220715.1 Pygocentrus nattereri | reverse complement strand
CTGACATCATCACAGCACACCTGATTTCACACCTGAGCTTCACTAACTAGATCACAACAACAACAACAACAACAACAACAACAATAATATAGAGTCTCTATATCTCGCTCGCTGGCGACACTCATTTAAAACGTTTAATCTCTGATCACTGTCAGACGGCCTGGAACTGTTTTAGCTGAGTTTAGTTTAACCTTTTTATTTAATACATTTTTTTTAATGTACATTTTCTCCCAAATAATCTTATTTTATTATACTTTATCTCAGTTCTATTACGGTTTTTATTTATTTATGTATTTATTTTATTACATTTTTGATCCTTTAATTAATTAATTAGTTAATTCTTTTGCTTATTTATCCTTTTGTGTAGAAATCTTATTACTGTGTTTGTTATCCTGGTTTTATTTTTAATTTCTCCTTCTTCATCAAATCTCAACTGTTGTCTTAATTCTTGTGTCATTTATCTCGTCTGGTTTTCTGCTCATTTGTTTATGTAGTTCTGGTTATTTTAGATTAACCTGAGTAAATTCTACAACCTCATTTCCCAAAAAGTTGGGACGCCATGCACAATGTAAATACAAACAAAACAATGATGTGCAAACAATTTAAACTCTGTGTTTTACTGAAAATAGTACAATGACAACAAATCAAATGTTGAAACAGAAATTTCACTGTTTTCTGAAAAATATTTGCCCATTTTGAATTTGATGCCAACAACACGTTTTTAATTTTAATTTCTTTTTCAATCACTTTAATGTTGTAAATGCTCAGCTACATTAAAAAGGAGTCCCTCTCGATTTCTTTCTGAGTTAAAAGAAAGATAAAAGGTATTATTAAAGAATAATAATAATAATAATAACAATAACCTCATCTTCTTTCTTACAGCACTGTCAGCAGGCGGCGCTGTTCTGTTGTCTAATGCTGTCACAGCCTCATCAAGCCGCGACGCTGCTAATATGACCGTACGTTCACATTTCGGCAACATTCCATGGAGTTCCAGGCACAACATAAAGGAACTTAACAGCGTTCCCACTATGCTGTGCAACAACGTCACACTTGTCTGAGGAATTACATTTCAATGTGAAAACTGTTCACTGGGTAACGTCTCACGGCTTTAGGCTCTCGCGCGGAGGCCCAGATGGACAGCAGGTCAACAACTGACTGTTTTTCTATCAAAACTGCAATTTGAAAGAATTACATTTTCAAACTGCATCAGCAGCTGTTTTATTCGACTGTTTATTATTATTCAACACTCTAGACAGATTTCTATATGTGTTATTGCTATGCTAACGCCAAGTTGGTGAAGCTGCAGCCAGGAACACTTTTAATTGTGAGAAAGTGGCTGTGCTGAAAAAGCTCTGAGTGACAGAAAAGAGAACTGGGGAAATAATTAACGGCGTTTTGTTTACTCACTGAAAATTCACTTTGTCCACCTGAAACCTCGTCTCAAAGATCCCCGAAGTCAGAACTCTGCACCTCAACAAGTCCTTCAAACAGAGGAGAAACAAATAGATTTCATGGCTTCACACATCCAGTATGTAATAATAATAATAATAATAATAATAATAATAAAAAGTTGGGCTTTACCTGATCAGTAGGCGTATAGTCACTCTGCTTTATGGTGTCAATCTTATCCAGGAAACTGAAAGAGGCAAAAAGAGTTCATTAATAATTTCAGATTAAAAATAAAATCAAGAAAATCTTTAAGGTCAGAGGATTATTAGATTATTTTATATCATGTTTCCATCCACCCAGAATATTGAGCTTAGTTAGTATCAGTATTTCTGTGATCAATACTACAGACCATGCCAGGGGACAGCTTAAAATATCTTCCCGAGAAGAGGAACATATTTTTAAATCAACTAAAATTTCATTTGAGATCAACACAAAAAACGGTCGCCATTAAATAACAATGATAGTTGCAGTTCCACATACAGACAGCAGGAGGAGCAGCTCTGTGCTGAAGATCAATGACTGACTGACTGAATCACAGATCAGAGTGAGAGAGAGCGTGAGAGAGAGAGAGAGACAGAGAAAGAGGGAGAGAGACAGCAAGAGAGACAGAGGGAGAGAGAGAGAGAGACAGCGAGAGAGGGAGAGAGAGAGAGAGAGAGAGAGAGAGAGAGAGAGAGAGACAGAGGGAGAGAGAGAGAGAGAGAGAGAGAGAGAGAGAGGGAGAGAGAGAGAGAGAGAGAGAGAGAGAGAGAGACAGAGGGAGAGAGAGAGAGAGAGAGAGAGGGAGAGAGAGAGAGAGAGAGAGAGAGAGAGAAAGAGACTTCACTGTGAAAAATATAAACAAACGAGGGAAATTTACACAAACAAATTCAACAAAGTCATTCATCATTTGAGAAATGTACAGAATCTGAGAAATCGCTGCCAGATACATAACATGCCACCGCCTGACACCCCCCCATAAACCACACCCTCCTGACCCCACATACCCCAACTCTACTTACCCTCACCACCCATACCCCCACTCCACTTACCCTCACCTCCCATACCCCCACTCCACTTACCCTCACCTCCCATACCCCCACTCCACTTACCCTCACCCTCCATACCCTCACTCCACTTATCCTCACCCTCCGTGCCCCCACTTCACTTACCCTCACCCTCTATACCCCCACTCCAGTTACCCTCACTCTCCATACCCTCACTCCACTTACCCTCACCCTCCATGCCCCCACTTCACTTACCCTCACTCCCCATACCCCTACTCCACTTACCCTCACCCTCCATACCCCCACTCCACTTACCCTCACCACCCATACCCCCACTCCACTTACCCTCACCTCCCATACCCCCACTCCACTTACCCTCACCTCCCATACCCCCACTCCACTTACCCTCACCACCCATACCCCCACTCCACTTACCCTCACCTCCCATACCCCCACTCCACTTACCCTCACCTCCCATACCCCCACTCCACTTACCCTCACCCTCCATACCCTCACTCCAATTATCCTCACCCTCCGTGCCCCCACTTCACTTACCCTCACCCTCTATACCCCCACTCCAGTTACCCTCACTCTCCATACCCTCACTCCACTTACCCTCACCCTCCATGCCCCCACTTCACTTACCCTCACTCCCCATACCCCTACTCCACTTACCCTCACCCTCCATACCCCCACTCCACTTACCCTCACCACCCATACCCCCACTCCACTTACCCTCACCTCCCATACCCTCACCCTCCATACCCCTACTTTACTTACCCTCACCACCCATACCCCCACTCCACTTACCCTCACCCTCCATACCCTCACTCCACTTATCCTCACCCTCTGTGCCCCCACTTCACTTACCCTCACCCTCTATACCCCCACTCCAGTTACCCTCATTCTCCATACCCTCACTCCACTTACCCTCACCCTCCATGCCCCCACTTCACTTACCCTCACTCCCCATACCCCTACTCCACTTACCCTCACCCTCCATACCCCCACTCCACTTACCCTCACTCTCCATACCCCCACTCCACTTACCCTCACCCTCCATACCCCCACTCCACTTACCCTCACCCTCTATACCCTCACTCCACTTACCCTCACTCTCCATACCCCCACTCCACTTACCCTCACTCTCCATACCCCCACTCCACTTACCCTCACTCTCCATACCCCCACTCCACTTACCCTCACTCTCCATACCCCCACTCCACTTACCCTCACCCTCCATACCCCCACTCCACTTACCCTCACCCTCTATACCCTCACTCCACTTACCCTCCATACCCCCACTCCATTGACCCCCAACTGTCATTAGTTGACTAATTTGTATTTGTGTGGTTAGAATTATAAACAGTGATAAAAATAATAATAATAAATAATAATAATACTCATATTGTGATTATAATAATGTGATTATTGATGTTATTTTTCCCTCATCTTATTCTGTGTTCATTACTGTTTTTGTTGTTCACTTCTACTGTTGTGATGCTTTAGCAATACTGTACCTCACAGTCATGTGAGACAGAGAGAGAGAGAGAGAGAGAGAGAGAGAAAAAGAGAGACAGAGAGAGAGAAAGAGAGAGAAAGAGACAGAGAGAGAGAGAGAGAAAGAGAGACAGAGAGAGAGAAAGAGAGAGAATACAGACAGAGAATACAGAGACAGAAAGAGAGAGAGAGAGAGAGAGAGAGAGAGAGAAGGAGAGAGAAAAAGAGAGACAGAGACAGAGAGAGAGGAGAGAGAAAAAGAGACAGAGAGAGAGAGAATACAGACAGAGAGAGAGAATACAGAGACAGAGAGAGAGAGAATACAGACAGACAGAGAGAGAGAATACAAAGACAGATAGAGAGAGATAATACAGAGAGAGAGAGAGAGAGAGAGAGAGGGTGCAGGGGGAGAGAGAGAGAGAGAGAGAGAAAGAGAGACGGGGAGACAGAGAGAGACAGGGAGAGAAAGAGAGGGAAGGAAAGACAGAGAGAGTAAGAAGAGAGATAGAAGGAAGAGGGGGATAGTGAGAAAAGGGGGGGGAGAGAGAGAAAGGAAGGAGAGAGAGGGAGAGGGAGAAAGAAAGGAAGAGACTGGACAAAAAGGGAGAAACATAGAGAAAGACAGAGAGAGAGAGAGACACAGGTATGTAGTAAGAATGTGACACAGAGGGTTGAAATGTGACAGCCGGACTGCAGATACACACATACACTCACAAAAACATAGACACTCACACACACACACACACACACACACACACACACACACACACACACACACACACACACACACACACAAACACATTGAACTGTGTGTGTGTGTGTGAGTGTGTGTGTGTGTGTGTGTGTGTGTGTGTGTGTGTGTGTGTGTGTGTGTGTGTGTGTGTGTGCGAGTGTGTGTGAAAGACTTAGAAATAAACAGAAATTGTGTGTCTGTCAAAGTTAAAGCACCTGCCTGCACTGAGTACAATGGAGGATTATGGCATAGTGAACACAGCAAACATAGTGGCATATCGATTGAATGCAGTGGACACAGTGGTACATGCAATGGTATGTGCAGTGCACAGTGGTGTATCCAGTGAATGCATCTTTGACTTAATAGTTTAATATAATAAAATATTGTTCAGCAAAATGTATAAAACTAATTTATTTCTATATTTTGCATTTGTTGGAATTCACAATTAAAATGTAATATCAGTTCAAAGGTCAGAATAAAGTAAAAAGTAAGAATTTAGTTAATCTAGGAATTAAGTTATAAACAGTCAGTGCGAATAAATAAATACTGCAGAGATTTCCAGAATCTGTTCAATGCAGAAAGACAGAAAGAGTCACACAGATAGACAGAGACAGACAGACAGACAGACAGACAGACAGACAGACAATTGGAGAGACAGGCCAGCTGAGTGCCCAGTGTTGTTGTGTCCAACGCAGTATCTCAATTATAGCCTTTCTCTCTATTAATAGAGTTGGCCAATAATAGACTGTCTGTTGGTCAGACGACAACAACTCAGGCCTCTCTGTATTCTCACTTCAACACGCAGATCAGCAGAACACAGGAGCACCTACCCAGAACACCTAAACCTGTTCTCTAAAACTCCAACACTAACACAGTCAAATTCAACAGAGCCGCACCAAACAGAACATATTCACCAAACCTAAAGACATGTTCACCATACCTAAAGACATATTCACCATACCTAAAGACATATTCACCATACCTAAAGACATGTTCACCATACCTAAAGACACGTTCACCACACCTAAAGACATGTTCACTATATTTAAAGGCATGTTCACTAAACCTAAAGACGTATTCACCATACCTAGACATGTTCACTATAATTAAAGACATGCTCACTAAACCTAAAGGCATATTCACCATACCTAAAGACATATTTCACCATACCTAAAGACGTGTTTACCATACCTAGACACATTCACCATACCTAAAGACACGTTCACCATATATAAAGACACGTTCACCATATCTAAAGACATATTTACCATACCTTAAGACATGTTCACCATATCTAAAGACATATTCACCATACCTAAAGACATGTTCACCATACCTAAAGTCACATTCACCATACCTAAAGTCACATTCACCATACCTAAAGACACGTTCACCATACCTAAAGACATGTTCACTATACTTAAAGGCACATTCGCCATACCTAGAGACATGTTCACTGTACCTAAAGACACGTTCACCATACCTAAAGACATGTTCACCATACCTTAAGACACATTCACCATACCTAAAGACATGTTCACTATAGTTCAAGACATGTTCACCACACCTAAAGACATTCACCATATCTAAAGACATGTTCACCATAACTAAAGACATGTTCACCACACCTAAAGACATGTTCACCATAACTAAAGACATGTTCACCATAACTAAAGACATGTTCACTATATTTAAAGACATGTTCACTATATTTGAAGACATCTTCACTAAACCTAAAGACACATTCACCATACCTAGACATGTTCACCATACCTAAATACATATTCACCATACCTAAAGACATGTTCACCACACCTAAAGACATATTTACCATACCTAAAGACATATTCACCGTATCTAAAGACATGTTCACCATACCTAAAGACACGTTTACCATACCTAAAGACACGTTCACCATACCTAAAGACATGTTCACTATATTTGAAGACATGTTCACTATATTTGAAGACATGTTCACCATACCTAAAGACATGTTCAATATATTTAAAGATATGCTCACTAAACCTAAAGACATATTCACCATACCTAAAGACATGTTCACCATACCTAAAGTCACGTTCACCACACCTAAAGACATATTCACTATATTTGAAGATATGTTCACCATACCTAAAGACACGTTCACCATACCTAAAGACACATTCACTATACTTAAAGGCACGTTCACCATACCTAAAGACATGTTCACTATACTTAAAGGCACGTTCACCATACCTAGAGACATGTTCACTGTACCTAAAGACACATTCACCATACCTAAAGGTATGTTCAACATACCTAAAGATATGTTCACTATATTTGAAGACATGTTCACCATACCTAAGGACATATTTACCATACCTAAAGGCATGTTCACTATATTTGAAGACATGTTTACCATACCTAAAGACACATTCACCATACCTAAAGACGTGTTCCCCATACCGAGACACGTTCACCATACCTAAAGACATGTTCACCATATTTGAAGATATATTCACCATACCTAAAGACACGTTTACCATACCTAAAGACATGTTCACCATACCTAGACACATTCACCATACCTACAGACATGTTCATTGTACCTAAAGACATGTTCACCACACTTACAGATATGCACGCCATACCTGAAGACAGGTCCACCACAATGAAAGACAAGTTCACCATACTTAGACATGTTCCACAGACACATTCACTATATTTAGATGCATTCACTATACTTAGACATCTTCACCATACAAAAAAATGTTCACTTAAGACAGGTTTATCATACTTACAGATATGTTTACCATACTTAGCCGTGCACCATACCTAAAGAAATGTGCACCAAACCTGAAGACATGCTAACCCCTCCTAAAAACATTCTGATCATACTTACAGACATGCTCACTATATCTAAATACATGTTCACCATACACGCACACAGGTTCACTATACTTAAAGATTAGTTGCTATGTTACATCAACTAGATGAGCTGTATTGTAAAGTAGATGTTAATGTTACAGCTCACCTGGTTAACATTCCAGTTAACATTGACTTAACATATTAAGTCAACTGCTAACATAAACCTGTTTACAGGGCAACAACATTAAAATGAAACAGATTAAAACTAACAAAACAGCAAAATCTGATTTAGATTTTGACAGAATGCAGATCTCGATTATCACTGAAAATCTGCTTCACTGACACAGAGAGGAGAGGAGAGAAGAGGAGAGGAGAGGAGAGAGGGAGCGCCGGAGAAAGAAAGAAAAGAGAGAGAAGGCTGTGTCTGACATTACAGCGGCGCTCCAAAAATAGCTCCCTGGCGCCCTGGCCTCCAGCTCGGTTGTCATAGCGACAGAACCACAGGTGCTATAAATAGACTATCAGCTCCAAATCTTGTGTGACTGGAGAGAGGCCAGAGAGAGAGAGAGAGAGAGAGAGAGAGAGAGACAGAGAGAGAGAGAGACAGAGAGAGAGAGAGGGTGCAGGGAGAGAGACAGAGAGAAAGAGAGAAAGAGAGAGACAGAGAGAGAGAGAGGGTGCAGGGAGTGATAGAGTGAGAGAGAGACAGAGGGAGAGAGACAGAGAGAGTGAGAGAGAGACAGAGGGAGAGAGACAGAGAGAGTGAGAGAGAGAGAGAGGGTGCAGGGAAAGAGAGAGAGAGAGCGAGAAAGAGAGAGAGAGAGACTGAGAGAGAAGGAGAGAGAAAAAGAGACAGAGAGATAGAGGGAGAGAGAGAGAAAGGGACAGAGAGAGACAGAGGGAGAGAAAGAGGGAAGGAGGGAGAGAGATAGAAGGAAGAGGGGGATAGTGAGAAAAGGGGGGGGGGGGAGAGGGAGGAGAGAGATGGGAAAAACAGGTTTGGCTTTGAGAGAAGAGGGAGGAGAGGAAAAAAAATGACAATGTGCAGAGAAAAGAGAGTAAGAGAGAGAGACAGAGACACAGGTTAGAAAAAGAATAAAAAGAGAGAAAGATGGAGAAAGTATAGAGAGAAAGGAAGCAAAATAGAGAGACAGGAAAGACAGACAGACAGAAAGAAAGACAGAGAAAAGAAGATGAGTTGCAGAGAGAGAGAGAGAGAGAGACAGTATACAGAGAAGAATCGAGAGTACAGAAAGAGAGACATAGAGAGAGAGAGAGAGAGAGAGAGAGAGAGAGAGAGAGAGAGAGAGAGATTCTCTGAAACCTTACTCTCCTAAGCCTTGAAAACTAAAACCTTACTCTCCTAAACCTTACACTCATAAACGTTACTCTCCTAAACCTTAGTCCCCTAAAACTTACTCTCCTAAACCTTACAGTCATTAAACTTAGAATTTACAACCATTTGTCACTGTGTTTCCACACTGTGAAATTAGACCTCTGCATTTAACCCATCCGTGCAGTGAAACACCACATACACACTAGTGAACACACACACTAGGGAGCAGTGGGTAGCCCTATCCATGGCGCCCAGGGAGCAGTTGGAGGTTAGGTGCCTTGCTCAAACATACTTCAGTCATGGACTGTCAGCCAAGGGGATCGAACTGGCAACCTTCCGGTCACAGGGCTGGTTCCCTAACCTCCACCCCACGACTGCCCCTAAACCTTAATCTCCTAAACCTTACTCCCCAAAACCTTACTTTCCTAGACCTTGCACTCTGAAACCTTATTCTCCTAAACCTTACACTCCAGAACCTTATTTCCCTAAACCTTACTCTCCTAGACCTTACTCCCCTAAACCTTACACTCATGAAACTTACTCCCCTAAACCTTACTCTCTTAAACCTTACTTAAACCTTGCATTCCTAAACCTTACTCCCCTAAACCTTGCATTCCTAAACCTTATTCTCCTAAAACTTGCACTCCAGAACCTTACTCCCCTAAACCTTGCTCTCCTAAACCTTACTCCCCTAAACCTTACTCCCCTAAACGTTGCTCTCCTAAACCTTGCACTCCCTAACCTTATTCTACTAAACCTTACACTCCAAAACCTTACACTCCTAAAAACCCTACACTCCTAAACCTTACTCCCCTAAATCTGGTATTCCTAAACCTTACTGCCCTAAATCTTACTGTCCTAAACCTTACACTCTTAAACCTTACACCTGTCTCTCTCTGAGTCTTAAAACACCATCATCTCTCTCTCTCTCTCTCTCTCTCTCTCTCTCTCTCTCTCTCTCTCTGAACCTTAAAACACTATCATCTCTCTCTCTCTCTCTCTCTCTCTCTCTCTCTCTCTCTCTCTGAGCCTTAAAACACCATCATCTCTCTTTGTCTCTCTCTCCCTCTCTCTCTCTCTCTCTGAACCTTAAAACACTATCATCTCTCTGTCTCTCTCTCTCTCTGAGTCTTAAAACACCATCATCTCTCTCTCTCTCTCTGAGTCTTAAAACACCATCATCTCTCTCTCTCTCTCTCTCTCTCTCTCTCTCTCTCTCTCTCTCTCTCCCTCTCTCTGAACCTTAAAACACTATCATCTCTCTCTCTCTCTCTCTCTCTCTCTGAACCTTAAAACACTATCATCTCTCTCTCTCTCTCTCTCTCTCTGAGCCTTAAAACACCATCATCTCTCTCTCTCTGAACCTTAAAACACCATCATCTCTCTCTCTCTCTCTCTCTCTCTCTCTCTCTCTCTCTCTGAGCCTGAAAACACCATCTCTCTCTCTCTCTCTCTCTCTCTCTCGCTCTCTGAGCCTTAAAACACCATCATCTCTCTCTCTCTCTCTCTCTCTGAGCCTGAAAACACCATCTCTCTCTCTCTCTCTCTCTCTCTCTCGCTCTCTGAGCCTTAAAACACCATCATCTCTCTCTCTCTCTCTCTGAGCCTGAAAACACCATCATCTCTCTCTCTCTCTCGCTCTCTGAGCCTTAAAACACCATCATCTCTCTCTCTCTCTCTCTGAGCCTGAAAACACCATCTCTCTCTCTCTCTCTCCCGCTCTCTGAGCCTTAAAACACCATCATCTCTCTCTCTCTCCTTCTCTCTCTCTCTCTGAGCCTGAAAACACCATGTCTCTCTTTCTCTCTCTCTCTCCCTCCCTCTCTCTCTCTGAGCCTTAAAACACCATCATCTCTCTCTCTCCCTCCCTCTCTCTCTCTGAGACTTAAAACACCATCATCTCTCTCTCCTTCTCTCTCTCTCTGAGGCTTAAAACACCATCATCTCTCTCTCTCCCTCCCTCTCTCTCTCTGAGACTTAAAACACCATCATCTCTCTCTCCTTCTCTCTCTCTCTGAGGCTTAAAACACCATCATCTCTCTCTCTCTCCTTCTCTCTCTCTCTCTGAGCCTGAAAACACCATCTCTCTCTTTCTCTCTCTCTCTCCCTCCCTCTCTCTCTCTGAGCCTTAAAACACCATCATCTCTCTCTCTCCCTCCCTCTCTCTCTCTGAGGCTTAAAACACCATCATCTCTCTCTCTCTCCTTCTCTCTCTCTCTCTGAGCCTGAAAACACCATCTCTCTCTTTCTCTCTCTCTCTCCCTCCCTCTCTCTCTCTGAGACTTAAAACACCATCATCTCTCTCTCTCCCTCCCTCTCTCTCTCTGAGACTTAAAACACCATCATCTCTCTCTCTCCCTCCCTCTCTCTCTCTGAGACTTAAAACACCATCATCTCTCTCTCCTTCTCTCTCTCTCTGAGCCTTAAAACACCATCATCTCGCTCTCTGAGCCTGAAAACACCATCTCTCTCTCTCTCTGAGCCTGAAAACACCATCTCTCTCTCTCTCTCTCTCTCAGCCTGAAAACACCATCTCTCTCTCTCTCCCTCCCTCTCTCTCTCTCTCTGAGCCTGAAAACACCATCTCTCTCTCTCTCCCTCCCTCTCTCTCTCTCTCTCTGAGCCTTAAAACACCATCATCTCTCTCTCTCTCTCTCTCTCTCTGAGCCTGAAAACACCATCTCTCTCTCTCTCTCTCTCTCTCAGCCTGAAAACACCATCTCTCTCTCTCTCCCTCCCTCTCTCTCTCTCTCTCAGCCTGAAAACACCATCTCTCTCTCTCCTTCTCTCTCTCTGAGGCTTAAAACACCATTCTCTCTCTCTCTCTCTCTGAGGCTTAAACACCATCATCTCTCTCTCTCCTTCTCTCTCTCTCTGAGGCTTAAAACACCATCATCTCTCTCTCTCTCTGAGGCTTAAAACACCATCTCTCTCTCCCTCCCTCTCTCTCTCTCTCTCTCTCTCTCTCTCTCTCTCTCTCTCTGAGACTTAAAACACCATCATCTCTCTCTCTCTCAGCCTGAAAACACCATCTCTCTCTCTCTCTCTCTCTCTGAGCCTGAAAACACCATCTCTCTCTCTCTCTCTCTCTCTCTCCCTCCCTCTCTCTCTCTCTCTCAGCCTGAAAACACCATCTCTCTCTCTCTTTCTCTCTCCCTCTTTCTCTCTGAGCCTTAAAACACCATCATCTCTCTCTCTCTGAGCCTGAAAACACCATCTCTCTCGCTCTCTCTCTCTGAGCCTGAAAACACCATCATCTCTCTCTCTCTGAGCCTGAAAACACCATCATCTCTCTCTCTCTGAGCCTGAAAACACCATCTCTCTCGCTCTCTCTCTCTGAGCCTGAAAACACCATCATCTCTCTCTCTCTCTCTGTGCCTTAAAACAACATCATCTCTCTCTCTCTCTGAGCCTGAAAACACAATTTCTCCCTCTCTCTCTGTCTCCCTCTCCTCTCTCTCTCATCCTTAAAACACCATCATATCTCTCTCTCTCTGAGCCTGAAAACACCATCTCTCTCTCCTTCACTCTCTCTCCTTCTCTCTCTCCCTCTCTCTCTCTGAGCCTGAAAACACCATCTCTCTCTCTCCTTCACTTTCTCTCCTTCTCTCTCTCCTTCTCTCTCACTCTTTCTCTCTCTCTCTCTGAGCCTTAAAACACCATCATCTCTCTCTCTCTCTCACTCTCTCTCTGAGTGTGAGAGCACGTACAGACTGGTCTGAGTGTGTTTCCCCACTCTTTTCTCTTACTTTCCTATTGCCTTTTGCTTACTGGTTTCATTTTAGTGTGTGACAGTAAAATCTGGTGTTTGGGTGGTTTAGGAGGTTAGTGGGGGTCAGCGGCTGGCGTCCCACACTGGATGCCATGGCAGCCCGGGAGAAAGCAGCGTTTGAGCAGTTAAGTCAGCAACATGGTATTAAAATCGCTGCGGGTACTAATGTCACTGTGAAAGAGTGGAAGCTGTGGGCCACGACAGCATCCTGTCAGTGTCTAGAATGAACGGCTCGATAGTTCTGTTTCTAAATGATGTCGATAAGGTCACTGACGTTGTTAACCGTGCTATAGTCTTGGATGGTCACTTTACTAGTGTTCTTCCACTCATCACCCCCTCCAAAAGAGTCACTTTGTCTAACGTTCCACCATTTATCAGAGACAATGCATTATCACGCGAGTTATCCCGGTTCGGACAGATAATGTCCCCGATTAAGAAGGTCCCCCTTGGCTGCAAATCTCCGCTGCTGAAGCATGTCGTGTCTTTTAGGCGGCATGTTTTCATGATCCTAAAAGACAACGCAGATGAAATGAATGCTTCTTTTAAATTTAGAATCGATAACTTTGATTACACGCTATTTGCCAACACAGAGAGTATAAAATGTTTTGGCTGTGGAGGAGACGGGCATCTTATCCGGTCTTGCCCGGAGAGGCCGGCCCAGCTCCACGCACCGAGGTTAGCAGCACGCCGAGGCTGGAGGAGACTGAGCCGGGGAAGGAGCACAGGAGACAGGGCCCGAAAGCAGGCCTGGAACCGCGGGAAGCGAACACGACAGCAGAGGTAAGGAGAGCGATGGGGCAGGATGCAGTGTGACTGTGGAGGAGGACACTGGGCAGAGTGAGTGCAGAACTGAGGAAGAGCTGAATAATGACAGAGGACACGAACACGATACTGATCCGCTGGTAGACACGGTTACTGATAGAGTTGATTTCGTGTTAGACGCCACCAGACCATGCCCGATGACCCCACACGCCTCGTGTTTAAAACCCCAGTCACTAAAAGGAAAAAAGTCAGTCACAGTCAGTATCAGACCCGCAATATAAAGAAAGCTGTAGGCGCCGCAGGACAGCTGGACAATGCTACGGCCGCTGAGACAGACAACGCTGAGAACGACTCATCTGACTCCAACATCTCGTCATGTTCACAGACTTGCGGCTCCAGGAAAATTTATACTTTGAAAATGATAAGAGATTTTTTGGAGAGCACGAAACATGCTAAAGGGGTGCGGGTGGAAGACCACTTCCCTGACCGCATCGGGTTTGTACAGTCAGTACAGTATCTGCGGAACAACTCGGGGGAGGAGGGGTTTACTGACCAGGAGATATTCCGCTTAAAGAAGATAGTGACCAAACTAAACCACCAGCTGATGACAGCAGTGAGATGGCGTGAACATCCCCTCAGGTTTCTGTGGTGTGGAGTGCTGGCTGTGTTGTCTTTATACTCTCTTTTTAACATGGATAAGTTCAAGGTGACGACATTAAATGTCAATGGGGCCAGAGATGCTAACAAGAGAGCGCAACTGTTTGAGTTGCTTAAACATATTGATGTAATGTTTGTCCAAGAAACACACAGTGATGAGCGGAACGCTGTAGACTGGGTGAGGGAATACGACGGGAGGGCCTTTCTCAGTCACAGAAGCTCTGTAAGTGGAGGTGTGGCACTGCTCTTCGCTAAAAGCTGGGCTCCTCAGTCGGTTGAAGTTGAGGATATAATGGCAGGTAGAATTTTAAAAGTTTGTGCCAGTTTTGAACAGCAGTTGCAGTGGGGGTGGACAGGATGCTGTTTTTAGATGTTCTGTGTAAAACGCTGGATGGCTGCAGCAGTGATGATTATTTAGTTTTAGCTGGTGATTTTAACTGCACAGAGTCCAGTGCAGATAGGAATCACTTAGAACTGCACGTTTCTTCACATAGATGGCTGGTCCAGCTGATCAACACACATGAGCTCTGTGATATTTGGAGGTTTCTAACTGACCAACAAAAACAGTATACCTGGGCACATACAAGCGAGAACCTTATCTCTCTAGCAAGACTCGACAGAGTTTACTGTTTTTAGCATCATCTTAGTGTTTTTAGACATTGCCAAATCCATTTTGCCTTGTCTGACCACAGGTTAGTTCTCTGTACAATGGGTGTGAGGCATATAAAGCCAATGAGCGCATATTGGCTATTTAACACATCCCGGTCAATGAAGAGTCTTGAGATAGAAATAGTGGAACTCCAAAACTTGACAGAGTCCACAGGAAATCAAGGTGATATTGAGGCACTCAAAACTAAAAAAGTGGCACTTGCTCATCTGCTTGGGGTAAAAGCACAGGGGGCTCTGGTCCGGTCACGCTTTCAGAAAGTGGCACAGATGAACGCTCCGTCCAAATTCTTCTTTAGTCTGGAGTGCAAGAATGGCCAAAGAAGGTGTATATGCACCCTGTGGTCTGAGACTGGAGCTCTACTTTCAGACCCTGCAGGGATTCTTAGTCATGCAGCTAAGTTTTATGGGGAGCTCTACACCTCTGAATACAGTGAGCAACCAGAGCTGGAAAAAGGTTTCTTTGTCGGCCTTCCGAAGCTTGTGGAAGACTCCGCTTTGGGCCTTGAGAGGCAGCTCTCCCTGGCGGAGCTGAGCGATGCTCTGCAGAGCATGGAATGCGGGAAAGCACCGGGTACTGATGGACTCCCAGCAGAAATTTATAAGTCATTTTGGCCAGTGATTGGCGAGGACTTTCTGGAAGTCCTCAAAGACAGCCTTGCTAAGGGGAGACTGCCGTCAAGCTGCAGAAGGGCTGTGCTGACCCTGTTGCCTGAAAAGGGTAACCTTCATGAGCTCAAGAACTGGAGACCTGTCTTGTTGCTCTGCTGTGATAAGCTGCTCTCAAAAGTACTGGCAGTCAGACTGAAGGAGGTCATGGGACAAGTCATCCATCCTGACCAGACCTACTGCATTCCAAGCAGGTCGATTTTCGACAATATTTTTTTTAATTCGAGATATTTTGGACGTCTCAAGACTACTGGGTTTAGATACTGGGTATATTTCTTTGGATCAGGAAAAGGCTTTTGACCGGGTTGAGCATGAGTATTTGTGGAAAGCTCTCTCTGCTTTTGGGTTCAGCCCAGGTCTTATAGCCAAGATCAGGGCTTTGTATTGTGCTAAAAGTATTCTGAAAGTTAACAGTGGTTTAAGCGCTCCTTTTAAAGTTCAGAGGGGGATAAGGCAGGACTGTTGTCTGTCTGGCATGTTGTATGCATTGGCAATAGAACCTCTTTTACGCAGATTAAGACAGGTTCTCTCTGGTTTTAGAGTACCAAACTGTAATTCAAAGATTTTACTGCCTATGCTGACGATGTCACTGTGGTTGCTAAGAATCAGTCTGATGTTGACAACTTAATCAGCACTGTACACAGGCTTGGTAAAATTTCTTATGCCAAGATAAATTGGAGCAAAAGTGAGGCTCTGTTGGTGGGAAACTGGTTAAGTGGAGCACCCAGACTACCACAAGGGTTGAAGTGGGTAAGCAAAGGTTTAAAGTATTTGAGGGTGTTTTTGGGTGATCAGCAAACAGAACAAAAAAACTGGGAAGGGCTCCTTGAAAAAGTCAAAGGTCGACTCTGTAGGTGGTCCTTTTTATTGCCTTATTTGTCTTACAGAGGACGTGTCTTAATCTGTAATAATTTGGCAGCATCATCTTTGTGGCACAGATTAGTGTGTTTAGATCCCCCTCCAGGGTTGCTGTCCAGTATTCAAGCTGCACTGGTGGACTTCTTCTGGGACAAGCTGCATTGGATCCCACAGAGTGTGCTGTTCTTGTCCAAAGTGGAGGGGGGACAAGGACTCATACATCTGGCAGGCAGAGTTGCAGCTTTCTGTCTCCAGTTCCTCCAAGGACTTCTTACTGGACCAGGGAACCTGGTGTGGAGGCCCCTGGCTTGTGTTTTACTCTGGAGGCTGGGTGATCTAAACATGGACTTAACCTTGCTTTTAATGGATCCAAAGAAGCTACCACTAACAAATCTGCCACCTTTTTATCATGGACTATTTAGGGTGCTTAGTTACTTTAAAGTACCCCAGCAGAGGGTCACAACCTCTACATACTGGCTTTTAAAAGAACCTCTGATAAAAGGTGCACTTCTGGATGTGACAGGGGGAACTAATCCTTCAATAGAAAGGACACTGTGCTGCAATGGGCTGACAACTCTAGGAGATCTAGTGGACTTAGCAGGCCCTGATCTCAAGGATGTGAACTCAGTAGCTGCACGCCTAAAGATCAGATCCACCTGGTTTGTGGCACAGCTACTGAGCAAATGGAATGCAGCACTGACAGAAGAAGAGCGCGTCATGCTTCATCCACACCGTAGACAAAACTGTAATGACGATGAGGAGTTGTTTCCACAGCTGAGCCTCACACCTGACCTCGGTCAGTGTGAGGGCCAGCTTTTGCAGGCACTTGATGTTGGTGGTATGGTTTTAGGTCAAACAACTGGGAAACAGTTTTATAAAGCTTGTGTAATGGTTCTAAACAAAACTAAGGCAAATGCAAGAGTTGATACACCTTGGCGGGCCAAGCTTGCCTTAGGAGTTGATGTTAAACCGTCATGGAGAGCTTTTTATAAACCACCGTTAACGAAGACCTATGGTGACCTGCAGTGGAGGATTCTGCATGGCATCATGGCTGTGAATGCTTTTATTTCTGTTTTAAATCCAGCTATATGCCAGGAGTGCCCCCACTGTGGTGAGAGGGAAACTGTCTTTCATTGTTTTAAGGAGTGTCCCAGACTAACCCCCCTGTTCTGTCTTGTAGGATCTGTTTTCAGTTGTTTTGGTACAGCTTTTACAAAAGCAATTTTTATTCTGGGTTTTAAGTACATTCAGAAGCGTAGAGCGCAATGTCAGTTGCAGAATTTTATTCTTGGGAATGCAAAAATGCCAATCTGGGTGAGCAGGAAGAGCATTACAGAGGGGCTCTCTCTCTCTCTCTCTCTCTCTCTGAACCTTAAAACACCATCATCATCTCTCTCTCTCTCTCTGAACCTTAAAACACCATCATCATCTCTCTCTCTCTCTCTCTCTCTCTCTCTCTCTCTCTCTCTTCTCTGTCTGTTTACATAAGTGAGAGGGGACTTCAGGTCTAACCTGCTCAGCCAAGTGTTTCTCTCTCTCTCTCTCTCTCTCTCTCTCTCTCTCTCTCTCTCACACACACACAGTGTACTGTGTAATAAATGAACATTTTTAAATATTCTGGTCCGCTACTGATTAATAAAATTAATAAAAGTCTTAAGCAATTAAAGTTAAACTTCTTTATAAACACAACAGGTTTCACTCGGGAAAAAAATCCCAGACTACAGACTGTCACTAATAATAACTGTCACTAATAATAACACCCTAAATTACTAATAATCATTTTAAACCGAAGAAGAAAACTAGCATCAGAGGGACATCAGAGAACCGAGGTGCTTAAAAAATTATAAAAGAGAACTCTAATACTTCTCCAAAACTGTCTGAATAATTAAGTGGTTAAGATGTAAACAGAGCGGCTCTCTGTTCTAGATAAACTTACCGAGTCAGAACTGTTCACAGTGGTGGTGATAGGAACCAAACCTCCCCGTCTAAAAGCTCCTCATAGAAAGTTCCTCCATGAAATGGTTCTGAATTCACTGCCTGATGACTGAGACGCTGTTTTATGATAGTTTAGAGAACTTCAACCCCATTCATGGTGGAGGGAGACATGCAGGGCGCTGTGCGGCAAAATAGTCCCCAAAGAAAACGGATTATTCCAGATTTTCCACTATTTTCCAACATCAGCAACATTGTCTCATTATCTAAGCTGCCTATCCTCCTGGGTCGGGTGGAGCTGAACCTATCACAGCAATCACTTGGTGGAAGGCAGGAAACACCGTGGACAGGCCACCTTTCCATCACACAACCGACACACAAACATACACAAACACTCACACACACTGAGGGGAAATTTGGTGTCTCCCACTGTCCTGCACAGGAAAAAAATACAAACTGACACTGATCGCCCAGCTGGGGAATCGAACCCAGGACATTCTTGCTGTGAGGCACCAGCTATATTTGTGTTCTAGTCATGGCGACGCCTGGTTCCTATCACCACCACTGTAAAGACATCTGAACCATTTCACACCAAACCACTCTGAACCTCTCTGATTACATTGTGTTTGATTGTGTGTGTGTGTATGTGTGTGAGTTTGTGTGTGTGTGAGTGTGTGTGAGAGTGTGTGAGAGTGTGTGAGAGAGAACGTGTGAGAGAGCGTGTGAGTGTGTGTGAGTGTGTGTGTGTGTGTGAGTGTGTGTGTGTGTGAATGTGTGTGTTTGAAAGTGTGTATGAGTGTGTGTGTGAGAGTGTGTGTGAGAGTGTGTGAGTTAAGTGACATTTTTTTAATCCCACAAACGGGGAAATTTCACCTCTGCATTTAACCCCTCCATGAAGTGAAACACCACATACACACCCCATACACACTAGGGGGCATTGCGCACACTGGCCCGGAGAGGTGGGCAGCCCTATTCACAGCACCCGGGTAGCAGTTGGGAGTTAGGTGTCTTGTTCATGGACACCTCAGTCATGGACTATCAGTGCTGGGGATCGAACCGGCAACCTTCCGGGCCAGTTCCCTAACCTCCAGCCCACGACTGCCCCAAGTGAGAGTGAGTGTGTGTGTGTGTGTGTGTGTGTGTGAGACTGTGTGTGTTGAGTGTGTGAGTTTGTGTGTGTGTGTGAGACTGTGTGTGTTGAGTGTGTGAGTTTGTGTGTGTGAGTGTGTGTGTGTGCCTGTGTGTGTGTGTGTCTGAATGTGTGCGTGTGTGTTTGTGAGAGTGTGTGTGTGAGTGTGTGTGAGTTTGTGCGTGTGAGTGTGTGCATGCATGTGTGTGTGTGAGTGAGTGTGTGTGTGTGTGTGTGTCTGAGAGTGTGTGAGTTTGTGTGTGTATGAGTGTGAGAGTTTGTGTGTGTGTTTGTGTGTGAGAGTGTGTCTGTGTATGTGAGTGTGTGAGTGTGTGTGTGTGTGAGTGTGTCTGAGTGTGTGTGTGTGTGTGTGTGCGAGTGTGTGTGCGTGTGTGAGAGCATGTGTGTGTGCGCGTGTGTGTGCGCGTGTGTGAGATTGTGTGTGTGTGAGCGTGTGTGTGTGTGTGTCTGAGAGTGTGTGAGTTTGTGTGTGTATGAGTGTGAGAGTTTGTGTGTGTGTTTGTGTGTGACAGCATGTGTGAGAGAGTGTGTCTGTGCATGTGAGTGTGTGAGTGTGTGTGTGTGTGTGTGTGCGTGTGTGAGAGCATGTGTGTGTGCGCGTGTGTGTGTGCGCGTGTGTGAGATTGTGTGTGTGTGAGCGTGTGTGTGTGTGTACTCACTACTGTGCGCAGTCAATCAGCTGATACTCGTTGGATCTCTCGAAGCACGCTCTCACTCCCTCGTCCTGCCACAGAGTCTTCGTATTTTCATAAAACTCCTACAGAATAGAGAGAGATTTTAGAACCAGTCAGGAACACAAAGGAGCAGGATGATTTATCTAATCATGTGTCGCTCAGAAACCCGTAATGAGGCCATGATGTCATCACTGCGATCCTCTCAGAAACCCATGGTCAGTCCATGATGTCATCACTGCGATCCTCTCAGAAATCAGCCCATGATGTCATCACTGTGACCTGCCTAACTCTCACGTCTTCACACAGCATGGACTCTGTTCTGTCTGGCGTTTGTTTAAAGGGCAGAATTCTGAATATGAGGGACACAAACCGACATCACTGACTCATAATCATACACTCAGCTCGCTGTTCTCTCTCTCAATTTAAGCAGCCAAATTAACCAGTTAGACTGGTTCCCCAGAGAACCCTGAGGCCAGTGTGGGGGGAAGGGGGGGGGGGTCAGGGTTGGGCGGCCCTCAGTGAGGTACTTCTACAACACTACAACATTACATGCAGAGATTTTCTCCAATCCAACTGAATCTGAGAATGGGGTGTTTATACCTCACTCTACTCAACACTCGGAACATCTCCATTTGCACTCACTACAACAACTCAGAGCCTAAATTACACGCCTGTGTTGAGTATCACTTAGTGTAAACGTTACCATGACAGCCAGCATCACATGAGTCCAGTCAGAGTGAGATGAGCAGCAGTGAGCAGTGCTTGTTTTTAATTGCTTTAAAATGACATCAGACTCAATAAAACGTCCTTCACATGTCCTTATTAAAGAAAGCTGAGAGAAAGACATCGTGTTCTGAGACACATAAAGATTGAATAATGAGATTTATCAGAAGCGTGATGTTTGTGAGCGAGTGCGGAAGGCGGTCAGTACCAACAGAAACTCTGAACTGTGATTTTAATTACACCCAGACCGTAATCAGTCCTGATAAACTGGCTTCAGTGCAGTGAAGAAACATCACTGTGTTCTGTAATCATGGCACTGCTGCAGCTTCTTAGTCTGTCTGAACTTCTCAAACCTCACAATAAAATTTAGGACGTTTCACAAAAATATCAATGTCCGCAATGTTTGAACATGCTTTGATAAAAGTGTTCACGTACGAATATTGCGAATGTAACAATGCAGCATATCATACAGTATCAAATCATATATGTATTACATTCTATCACATCAGAAAATGTATTTTCTTATAAATGCATTACAGTGCATCATACTGTATTAAACCTTAAATCTTAAGTGACCCTTATTAATGGCTCATCAATGGAAATTTCACCTCCACTTTTTAACCCATCCATGCAGTGAAACACCACATACACACTAGTGGGCAATGAGCACACCTGGTTAGGGCAACCCTATCCACGACACCCAGTTAGTAGTTGGCTCAAGGGCACTTCAGTCACGTACAGTCAGCTCAGGGGATCAAACCAGTGATGTTCTGTTAACAAGGCTGGTTCCCTAACCACCAGCCCACGACTGCCCCCCAACATAAATTGTTCCTAACAAAGGGTGGTTTCCAAAACTCCAGATATTATATTTCATAATTTATAAAATTGTATTCATTTGTATCACATTGTATCACAGTGTACTGTACCGTAATGTACGGTCATACATTACATTCATCATACTGAATCATTTTGTATTGTTCTGTATATTATATGAAAGTGTTTCATACTGTACTGAACTGTATCAGACTGAGTCACAGTGTACTGTACTGTCTCATAGCTAGAACACTAGCTTGTGGTTAGTGTTTTAGCTTGGTCCTAACATGTTAGCTTGTGGCTGGTGAAAAAAATCATAAAAACCATTAAAGGTTTCTGCTAGTCCCTGCTGGTGTCCAGTAGTCTCTAATGGTATTGTGTGTTTTCCTGTTGGGCTGATGTCACAGTGTAATAGATGGTTTAACTGATGTTCTGACTCCAGATGCATTTGATGGCTTCCTAATGAGAAACACTCACCATGTCATCACTGGGACCACATGGAGCCTAAGTTTCTAATTTCTAACTTGGTGATCTGACATTCCTGAAAAATGTAAACAATAACACACGAACATGAGCCGTTCCTTATTTTTCCTGTATGGAAATAAATGCTGAATACAGACAGCGCTGCACCATATCAATCAAATGAGGAATTTTGTGAATCGTTACTCTCCTAACAAACATACAGATCTGCCAAGAAATCAGCCAAACCTGAAGATCTGTTGAAATCAAAATCATTCTCCTCTCCACTGACGTCACACACAACATATGGTGTAACGCACTTGAGTAAAGACAGAGTAAAGTCTTCACCTACAGCCTCAGATCCTCAGTCACCTCTAATTAAATTACACTCAAACACAACAGGGCACACCAGGGTCTGCTCCCCCCAACACACACACCCCTCCCACAGGAACACCTGAGACTCTCTGAAGAAGTGTTTACAGGTTGTTACAGGTAATGAAAGTTAATGAGAGCCGCACCACTACGGATCATGGACACGCCTCATCCCTCAGATGAGCACCTTATTTAATTCACCTGTGTGAGGTCCCAAAGGGAAGAACAAGCAGAGGACACAACTAAGAATTCGTCTCTCACTCTCTCGCTTTATTCTCTCACTCTCTCCCTCTATCTCTATCTCTGATGTTGTGTTGTGGTGATGATGGTGCATCTCTCTCTCTCTCTCTCTATTCTTTCACTCTCTCTCTCTCTCACTGATGTTGAGTCTAGTGGTGATGATGGTGAGTCTCTCTCTCTCTCTCTCTCTCTCTCTATTCTTTCACTCTCTCTCAGTGATGTTGAGTGTAGTGGTGATGGTGAGTGTAGTGGTGATGATGGTGCGTTTCTCTCTCTTTATTCTCACTCTCTCTCTCCCTCTATCTCTATTCTTTCACTTTCTCTCTCTCTCTCTCTGATGTTGAATGTAGTGTTGATGATGGTGTGTCTCTATTCTCTCACTCTCTCTCTCCCTCTATCTCTATTCTTTCACTCTCTCTCACTGACAGTGAGTGTAGTGGTGACGATGATGCGTCTCTCTTTCTCTCTTTATTCTCTCACTCTCTCTATTCTTTCTCTCTCTCTCTCAGTGATGTTGAGTGTAGTGGTGATGGTGAGTGTAGTGGTAACGATGGTGCGTTTTTCTCGCTCGCTCGCTCTCTCTCTCTCTCTTTCCCTCTCTCTCCATCCATCTGTCTCCCTCAGTGATGCTGAGTGTAGTGGTGATGGTGAGTGTAGTGGTGATGGTGCGTCTCTCTCTCTCTCTCTCTCTCTCTCTCTCTCTCTCTCTCTCTCTCTCTCTCCCTCCCTCCCTCTATCTCTATTCTTTCACTCTCTCTCACTGACAGTGAGTGTAGTGGTGACGATGGTGCGTCTCTCTTTCTCTCTTTATTCTCTCTCTCTCTCAGTGATGTTGAGTGTAGTGGTGATGGTGAGTGTAGTGGTAACGATGGTGCGTTTTTCTCGCTCGCTCGCTCTCTCTCGCTCTCTCTCTCTCTCTCTCTCTTTCCCTCTCTCTCCATCCATCTGTCTCCCTCAGTGATGCTGAGTGTAGTGGTGATGGTGCGTCTCTCTCTCTCTCTCTCTCTCTCTCTCTCTCTCTCTCTCTCTTTCCCTCTCTCTCCATCCATCTGTCTCCCTCAGTGATGCTGAGTGTAGTGGTGATGGTGCGTCTCTCTCTCTCTCTCTCTCTCTCTCTCTCTCTCTCTCTCAGTGACGCTGAATGTAGTGGTGAAGGTGCCTCTCTCTCTCCCTCTCCCCCCCCCCCACAGTGTAGTGGTGATAGTGAGTGTATAGAAATTACAGCAACTCTCACCAGTGAAGTTTTTATGGACTTCTTTAATAATAAAAGTGAAAATATTAGACAACAAATTCAACCCACAGTATTAAATCCAACTTGGCTGTCATCTGAGCCTGGAAACTTTTTACCCACTCCCACAGCTAGAGCTAGAGAAGATTATCTCCTCTGCAAATTGCACAACCTGCATACTTGATGCAATTCCCTCAAAATTAGAGGTGCTGCCAGTCATTATAAACCCTATTTTAACTACAGTAAACTTGTCCCTTAGTCTGTTCCCAAAGCTTTTAAACTAGCAGTTATCAAACCTCTGATCAAGAAACCAAATCTTGTTGTTAGCATATTGACTAATTACAGGCCTATTTCTAACTTGCCATTTATATCGAAGATCTTAGAAAAAGCTGTGGCCCAACAACTTCGTTCATATCTACATAAGAACCATATATATGAAAAATTCCAATCTGCATTCAGGCCACACCACAGCACTGAGACGGCTCTAGTTAAGATAACTAATGATCTTCTTCTTGCCTCTGATCATGGCTACATATCTCTCTGGACGGTGGAGTGGAGGGATGCCAAACCGTTTCAGAGTGCTCTCGTGTCTGTGTGTCTTTCTGGTTCTCTCCTTTTAGTTAAGCTGTCATAGTCAGATCTGCTGAAGTCATTAGACACTCTGTAATCTGTACATACAAACAGACAGAATAAAACTAATTCCCTCTCCCTGCCTTTTATTCCAAGTATACAACCGCCCACACGTCCGGCCGGACACTGAAGGACGACTGACTGTAGAGCCCTCCTGCTACCCACTTCAGACCAGCTGCCCACACCCCATCTACCGCAACCTACCTTGGACTAGCTGCCCACCCTACACTGATGTTTTCATAGACTCATAGCTATTACTACTACTAATACTACTGCTATTAATATTAGTAATATAATAACTCTGTAGGTAGTCTGACCAGAGGAGGATGGGTCACCCCTGGTGAGCCTGATTCCTCCCAAGGTTTCTTCCTCAGTTCTGAGGGAGTTTTTCCTTGCCACTGTTGCCCCTGGCTTGCCCACCGGGGGGGTTTTTACATTCTTGTTAAAACTTTGTCTTTTCTGGAATTCTGTGAAGCTGCTTTGTGACAACATCTGATGTAAAAAGCGATATACACATAAATTTGATTTGATTTGATTTGATTAGTGGTGACGGTGAGTGTAGTGTTGATGTTGAATATAGTGGTGATGTTGAGTGTAGTGTTGATGTTGAATATAGTGGTGATGTTAAGTGTAGTGGTGAAGGTCAGTGTAGTCGTGATGCTGAGTGTAGTAATGATGGTGAGTGTAGTGGGGATTTTGAGTGAAGTTGTGATGCTGAGTGTAGTGGTGATGGTGAGAGTGGTGTTGTTGAGTGTAGTTGTGATGGTGAGTGTAGTGGGGATGTTGAGTGTAGTGGGGATGGTTAGTGTAGTGCTGATGTTGAATGTAGTGGTGGTGAGTGTAGTGGTGATGGTGAGTGTAGTGGGGATTTTGAGTGAAGTTGTGATGCTGAGTGTAGTGGTGATGGTGAGAGTAGTGGTGTTGTTGAGTGTAGTGGTGATGGTGAGTGAAGTGGTGATATTGAGAATAGTGGTGATGTTGAGTATAGTGGTGATGGTGAGTGTAGTGGCAATGTTGAGTGTTGTGGTGATGAGCGTAGTGGCTATGTTGAGTGTCGTGGTGACGGTGAGTGTCGTGGTGACGGTAAGTGTAGTGGTGTAGTGGTGACGGTGAGTGTAGTGGTGACGGTGAGTGTAGTGGCAATGGTGAGTGTATAGTGGTGATGCTGAGTGTAGTGGTGATGCTGAGTGTGTAGTGGTGATGATGAGTACCGTAGTGAACTCGAAGTCCTTCTGATTGGCTAAATTGAGGATGTACTGGATCCTGAACTGGTTTTCTGGACAGGCTAACTGGACTGGAGGAGTCAAAGTGCTCATCGCCGACACTATAGTCTGCAGAGGAACAGAGAGCTACATAAACACACTTTGTTTACATTCACATGAATGTTTACATTCATATTTATATTGACATTCATATTTATATTTATATTTGTGCAGAGCTGCATCAGGACATTGACACTCACCTCTATAGCTTCTTTAATATTATTCTTAATGTCATGAATTTTCTGCTTTTTCTCTCTGTGGAACAAAAACACCATCAGCTCACAGTAATTACTGAACCTCAGAAGGAGAGAGAGAGAGAGAGAGAGAGAGAGAGAGAGAGAGAGAGAGAGAGAGAGAGAGAGAGAGAGAGAGAGAGAGAGATGAAGAGAGAGAGACACTTTTAACTGAGATGTTTCTACGATTGTTCTGCTTTTTCTTCCTGAGAAACAGCAGAACTGAATGGTTTTGTGTACTGAGATATTTAATCACATTGTTTCTGTTTTAACACTATATTTAACTGAAAACTTTATAAACACTATATAAACTTTATGTAACACTATTTGCTTTTAATATAAGTGAATATGGATTTTTATTCTATGTATTTGATCCTTTATTATTAAATATTCATACAAAGTAAAGGTCAAATTAAACCACTTTTCTGTTTAAATCTTAATTTGTTTTAATGAGAGAGTACAATACTCAGAATGCAGTATTGAGAGTACAGTGAGAGCGCAGTATTGAGAGTACAGTAAGCGTGCAGTACTAAAAATGCAGTACTGAGTGTGCAGCACTGAGAGTGTAATATTGAGAGCACAGTACTGAGTGCTGTACTGAAACAACAGTGAGAGTGCAAAAGTGCAAAAGTGAGAGTGCAGTAATGAGAGTACAGTGAGAGTGCAGGACTAAGAGTACAGCACTGAGAGTACAGTACTGAGACAACAGTCTGTGAGAGTACAAAGCGAGTACAGCACTGAGAGTGTAGTACTGAGAGTACAGTGAGAGTGCAGCATAGACAATGCAGTACTGAGAGTACAAAACTGAGTGCAGTACTGAGAGTGCAATACTGAGAATATACAAACAAAACACATCAGAATGTAATGAGTTGACGGGGAAAAGAGAGCAGAAGGAAAATACAGTCTATTGTGGTTAGCCATTAGCCATTAGCCTAGCATGGGGACTAGCCGGCTCGCCACGTGCTCCTCCTACAGCGCTCCTCACTCAGCCAGTTGCTTCAGACGCCGCTGCGGTGTCGGCCTACAAGCCGAGAGGCTCCTCAGCTTCTCAGCTAAACTTGGTAGAGTGAATGTTTGTAATATTTGCTAAATTCCAGCAGCGTCTGATGCTCAGAGATTAAAGCTCGAGCGTCAGAGAAGCTCATACAAGACAAAAGACTTTCAGATTGAAAACTACATTCAGCAGCATTTAGAGGAGCTGCTGTGGGCTTTACACACACTCACCTTCATCTTGTTAGGGCTAGAAATAGGTACTAGCATCTGTCTATATATTAGACATATGCATAATAATCCTGTGTTCCTTCAACACCTGATCCACCTCATCCAGTGATCACTGAGCAGATCATAAGCTGGTCAGGAAATCACTGAATTTCAAGTGCTGTGAGTTGAAGAAAATAACATAGCACTGAGATAAACACAGCGAAGAGGGGAAAACATGTCTGATTACTGTCAGCGATGAGTTACTGCTGCCCTAAGATACTCATGATTAACCCCTGAAATGGTCAGAAACTCTGAGTGGGCCCAAAGTTTAATTACATAATTCTAAAAACTAAGAACAGCTCAGAACAACACTGCTAGCCAACACTGCTCCAATTAGCCTTAGAGGACACTGCTAGGCCAGTTAGCTCTATAGGACACTGATAGGCCAATTAGCCCTAGAGGACACAGATAGGCCAGTTAGCCCTAGAGGACACTGATAGGCCAGTTAGCCCTAGAGGACACTGATAGGCCAGTTAGCCCTAGAGGACACTGATAGGCCAGTAAGCCCTAGAGGACACTGATAGGCCAGTTAGCCCTAGAGAACACTGACAGGCCAGTTAGCCCTAGAGGACACTGACAGGCCTGTTCGCCCTAGAGGACACTGATAGGCCAGTTAGCCCTTCATGACACTGATAGGCCAGTTAGCTCTAAAGGACACTGATAGGCCAGTTAGCCCTTCATGACACGGATAGGCCAGTTAGCCCTAGAGGACACTGACAGGCCAGTTAGCCCTAGAGGACACTGATAGGCCAATTAGCCCTAGAGGACACTGATAGGCCAGTTAGCTCTAGAGGACACTGAGAGGCCAGTTAGCCCTAGAGGACACTGCTAGGCCAGTTAGGCCTAGAGGACACTGAGAGGCCAGTTAGCCCTAGAGGACACTGATAAGCCAGCTAGCCCTAGAGGACACTGATAGGCCAGTTAGCCCTAGAGGACACTGATAGGCCAGTTAGCCCTAGAGGACACTGATAGGCCAGTTAGCCCTAGAGAATACTGACCGGCCAGTGAGCCCTAGAGGACACTGATAGGCCAGTTAGCCCTAGAGAACACTGACAGGCCAGTTAGCCCTAGAGGACACTGACAGGCCAGTTAGCCCTAGAGGACACTGACAGGCCAGTTAGCTCTAGAGGACATTGACAGGCCAGTTAGCTCTAGAGGACACTGATAGGCCTGTTCGCCCTAGAGGACACTGATAGGCCAGTTAGCCCTTCATGACACTGATAGGCCAGTTAACCCTAGAGGACACTGACAGGCTAGTTAGCCCTAGAGGACACTGACAGGCCAGTTAGCCCTAGAGGACACTGATAGGCCAGTTAGCTCTAGAGGACACTGAGAGGCCAGTTAGGCCTAGAGGACACTGAGAGGCCAGTTAGGCCTAGAGGACACTGATTAGCCAGCTAGCCCTAGAGGACACTGATAGGCCAGTTCGCCCTAGAGGACACTGATAGGCCAGTTTGCCCTAGAGGACACTGATAGGCCAGTTAGCCCTAGAGGAACTGCTAGGCCAGTTAGCCCTAGAGGACACTGATAGGCCAGTTATCCCTAGAGGACACTGATAGGGCAGTTAGCCCTAGAGGACACTGATAGGCCAGTTCACCGTAGAGGACACAGATAGGCCAGTTCACCGTAGAGGACACTGATAGGCCAGTTAGCCCTAGAGGACACTGACAGGCCAGTTAGCCCTAGAGGACACTGATAGGCCATTTAGCCCAAGAGGACACTGATAGGCCATTTAGCCCTGGAGGACACTGATAGGCCATTTAGCCCTGGAGGACATTGATAGGCCAGTTCACCATAGAGGACACTGATGGGCCAGTTCACCCTCAAGGACACTGCTAGGCCAGTTAGCCCTAGAAGACTCTGATAGGCCAGTGCGCCCTAGAGGACACTGCTAGGCCAGTTAGCCCTAGAGGACACTGCTAGGCCAGTTAGCCCTAGAGGACACTGCTAGGAGAGTTAGCCCTAGAGGATACTGCTAGGCCAGTTAGCCCTAGAGGACACTGACAGGCCAGTTAGCCCTAGAGGACACTGCTAGGCCAGTTAGCCCTAGAGGACACTGATAGGCCAGTTAGCCCTTCATGACACTGATAGGCCAGTTCACCGTAGAGGACACAGATAGGCCAGTTCACCGTAGAGGACACAGATAGGCCAGTTAGCCCTAGAGGACACTGATAGGCCAGTTAGCCCAAGAGGACACTGATAGGCCATTTAGCCCTGGAGGACACTGATAGGCCAGTTCACCATAGAGGACACTGATGGGCCAGTTCATCCTCAAGGACACTGCTAGGCCAGATAGCCCTAGAAGACTCTGATAGGCCAGTGCGCCCTAGAGGACACTGCTAGGCCAGTTAGCCCTAGAGGACACTGCTAGGCCAGTTAGCCTTAAAGGACACTGCTAGGCCAGTTAGCCCTAGAGGATACTGCTAGGACAGTTAGCCCTAGAGGACACTGATTGGCCAGTTCACCATAGAGGAAACTGATAGGCCAGTTCGCCCTAGAGGACACTGCTAGGCCAGTTAGCCCTAGAGGACACTGCTAGGCCAGTTCACCGTAGAGGACACAGATAGGCCAGTTCACCGTAGAGGTCACTGATAGGCCAGTTAGCCCTAGAGGACACTGCTAGGCCAGTTAGCCCTAGAGGACACTGATAGGCCAGTTAGCCCTAGAGGACACTGATAGGCCAGTTCACCGTAGAGGACACTGATAGGCCAGTTCACCGTAGAGGACACTGATAGGCCAGTTCACCGTAGAGGACACTGATAGGCCAGTTAGCCCTAGAGGACACTGACAGGCCAGTTAGCCCTAGAGGACACTGATAGGCCATTTAGCCCAAGAGGACACTGATAGGCCATTTAGCCCTGGAGGACACTGATAGGCCAGTTCACCATAGAGGACACTGATGGGCCAGTTCACCCTCAAGGACACTGATTAGCCAGATAGCCCTAGAGGACACTGATAGGCCATTTAGCCCTAGAGGACACTGCTAGGCCAGTTAGCCCTAGAGGACACTGATAGGCCAGTTCACCGTAGAGGACACAGATAGGCCAGTTCACCGTAGAGGTCACTGATAGGCCAGTTAGCCCTAGAGGACACTGCTAGGCCAGTTAGCCCTAGAGGACACTGACAGGCCAGTTCACCGTAGAGGACACAGATAGGCCAGTTCACCGTAGAGGACACTGACAGGCCAGTTAGCCCTAGAGGACACTGATAGGCCAGTTAGCCCTTCATGACACTGATAGGCCAGTTCACCGTAGAGGACACAGATAGGCCAGTTCACCGTAGAGGACACTGATAGGCCAGTTAGCCCTAGAGGAACTGCTAGGCCAGTTAGCCCTTCATGACACTGATAGGCCAGTTCACCGTTGAGGACACAGATAGGCCAGTTCACCGTAGAGGACACAGATAGGCCAGTTAGCCCTAGAGGACACTGATAGGCCAGTTAGCCCAAGAGGACACTGATAGGCCATTTAGCCCTGGAGGACACTGATAGGCCAGTTCACCATAGAGGACACTGATGGGCCAGTTCATCCTCAAGGACACTGCTAGGCCAGTTAGCCCTAGAAGACTCTGATAGGCCAGTGCGCCCTAGAGGACACTGCTAGGCCAGTCAGCCCTAGAGGACACTGCTAGGCCAGTTAGCCTTAAAGGACACTGCTAGGCCAGTTAGCCCTAGAGGATACTGCTAGGAGAGTTAGCCCTAGAGGACACTGATTGGCCAGTTCACCATAGAGGACACTGATAGGCCAGTTCGCCCTAGAGGACACTGCTAGGCCAGTTAGCCCTAGAGGACACTGACAGGCCAGTTAGCCCTAGAGGACACTGAGAGGCCAGTTAGCCCTAGAGGACACTGACAGGCCAGTTAGCCCTAGAGGACACTGACAGGCCAGTTAGCCCTAGAGGACACTGCCAGGCCAGTTAGCTCTAGAGGACACTGCTAGGCCATTTAGCCCAAGAGGACACTGATAGGCCATTTAGCCCTGGAGGACACTGATAGGCCAGTTCACCATAGAGGACACTGATAGGCCAGTTCACCCTAAAGGACACTGCTAAGCCAGTTAGCCCTAGAGGACACTGCTAGGCCAGTTAGCCCTAAAGGACACTGCTAGGAGAGTTAGGACTAGAGGACACTGATAGGCCAGTTAGCCCTAGAGGACACTGATAGGCCAGTTAGCCCTAGAAGACACTGATAGGCCAGTTAGCTCTAGAAGACACTGATAGGCCAGTTAGCTCTAGAGGACACTTAATGACAGTTCACAGTTTCACAAATGAAACAATGAAACGTTGCTACATGGTAAAACCAGTAAATAATATTAAATAATAAACTGTAATTTACTTTCTGTTGAACTTTAATCAGAAGGATTTGCTCTGCTTTTAGAAAATGTGGAATTCTGAATGTTTATTTTATTATATACTCTAATTTTTCGTGAAATCAGCTGCACAGATTAAAACTGAGACCTGCAGAGAATTCGAGTCTTCATTTTATACCTTATTGTGTAGAAAAATAGGCTCCATATAATTTCTGATTTTAATCTGCTGAACAGAAAATCTTAGTAAACTAGTAAAATCATCTCCAGCAGCCCTGAGAAAACGTTTCAGTTCAGCAGTTCACCATGCTGATACAGCCAGGGCTAAACATTTAACATATTTCTCATTTAAAAACAGAAAAAGTACAAAAACTGACACTTACTCTGCGTTGAAGCCGTTCACATGCAAAATACGCATCTGTTTGACTATTGTACTTTTCCCTGATTCTCCAGCTCCTGAGAGAGAGAGAGAGAGAGAGAGAGAGAGAGACAGACAGAGAGAGAGAGGCAGAGAGAGAAACAGAGAGAGAGAGAGAGAGAGAGAGAGAGAGAGATACAGAGGGAGAGAGAGATACAGAGGGAGAGAGAGAGAGAGAGAGAGAGAGGGGCAGAGAGAGACAGAGACACAGAGAGAGAGAGGGAGACCGAGAGACAGAGAGAGAGAGAGAGAGAGAGAGAGAGAGAGAGAGAGAGGCAGAGAGAGAGAGAGATGGGGGGGGGTTAAAAGACTGTCATGAAGGTGTGAAAGTGAGCTCTGAGTGATCTGTGACTGAATCGTCTGATCAGTGATTCCGATCCAGATCAATCAGTCACACCTGACTGCACAGCGATCAATAACTCAGACACCTGCGGACTTTACAGCAGCACTGAATTATAAACCCCAAATTTATTATTGTAAATATTACTGAATTAAAACAGCACAATGTAAACATTCTGAATATTATTAATACAGCTGGTTATTCAGTGATCAGTAATAATAACAGCACCGAAACACAGACTACAGCTCAGTGACACCTGGAGAAGAAAGACGAAGATTAGCGCAGAATCAATTCTAAGACGCATCGCGATGCGGACGATTCTGAATCGATGCACAAATGTCAAAAATCGATTTTCTACGTTTTAACTGATAACGTGATGTTGACGGAACGCAAACAGCGGAACTTTGGAAGTGCAGAAGTGCAGCACCCGGACAGCCTGCTAGTGCAGGGGACGCCACCCACATGTTAAAAAGAGTCATTTTGTCTTTTCAACAAAAATCTAACCACCTTGGGAGCCACAACACTTTATATCCATTTTACTATCCTGGCTGTACGTGTCTCAGTACGTGGTGATGTCCTAGTGTAAAGTAAAAATATAATACAGACGAAAACGCAGACGTACTCTGCTCTACTTTAAGCTTCAGCTCAGCTGTAGCTGCTTTTCTCGCATCTCCAGCTGGAAACTTTTCCACAAAAGTACAACAGTTTCTCGTAATGTTGTCTCAATGTTTTACTTTTTACGAGGCTGAAGTCGCTTCTCGTTCTCCAGCTTCTCGTTCACAACTTTTATTGCCAAGGATTTGCATCCATTGCGTCGTTGATAACCAGGGCTTTTGCATCATCTTGGACTCTTTAGAGCCGAGATTCAGTGTCCCGTCTCAAACACCCCCCGGAATGAGAGCCTTCCAGTTCAGCCTCACCGCTTCTGTTTGATTTATTAATAAAAGATATTGGAAGTACATGCATTATGGTTCATTACAGACGCTTTGCTTTAAAACTACCTTTAAAAGGACTTTAAAAGTCCTCACACAGTAAGAAAACAGAAATCCCGCACAGAAAAAAAAGATGCATCAATAATCGTTTAGTAATCGCATCACAGCCTCTGAATCAAATCATGCTGAAGATGATGAGTATCAGAGTCTGAGTGTCCTGTTACAGTAAAGCTGTTCTGACCATGTCAGTTTAACATGAGGTCAGTGTAATTATCCCTGGCGTCTCTCTGGGAGTTTAGTCCTGAAATCCCCACGTCAGTCATTTTTAACCACTGCACTTCGTCACTGAAGATTCCAGCACTTTTTACCTTCATTACCATCAATAAAACGAGTCATAAAACAGCCTCGGGTCATATTAATCTTGTGCAAATTGGCCTGATGGTAAAGCGCTAAGCAGACTCTGCGGAAAAGGAGTTTCTTCAGTTCAGAGACTCTTAAAGAGGCGCTTACTCGTGTTCTCTGAAGTCGGCCTCTTAGTCAAATTCTCAGTTCCACCTTAAATAGTGCAGTTATTATTATAATGCCTGAGGCGCCAGAGTGTAACTGCTGCACCATTTAAGGTGGAAAGAGAACATCTGAAGAAGAAGCCGGTGAACAGGGAGCTGAATTCAGCCTCATTCTCTGAGTCTAAAATCTGTCCTGCCTCACTGACTCAACTCTGAACTCAGAAACATCACAGAGAAACAGACTTTATGTGGTGATGTGACCGTTTGCTGTGGCTTCAGGCTAACGGTGATGCTAAAGATGCAACGTTTAGTAAACAAAATAACAGCTAAATGATGTGTTTAAACATCTTATCTACTCTTTTCTGGACTGAGGGTAGAGAATAAAACCCTCCCCCAAGGAGGACTGACCCTTTCTGACCATTCACTGATTATCAAACTGAAACTCAATTCAGACGTTAATAACTGAAATATAAACGCTGCAATAACTGCAGTGAATCTGTTCCTGAGTCAGCCTGAAAACCAGCACACCGGGAAAATCTACAGTCTCTCAAACTTCAGTCACAGAAGATCTGCGATCATATCTGCTGCTGATGACACACAAATATCCACGAAATGCATAAATCAGGATTTAATACCTGCAGGAACATCACTTATTACTGTAGGGATCAATAAAAACATCAGCCTGAAATATCAGACACATATAAACATCCAATCAATATTAAAGTTATGATCATTTCTATTAAAAAAACAAAGAAAGAAGAGTTTGGGTGAATCTGTGACAGTTGGTGCAGTCAGAACACAGAACAGAACAACAGTTATTATTATTATTATTATTGTTATTATTATTGTTATTGTTACTGACTACACTCACTACTGACAACTGAATTACCCAGAGTGCAACAGTGCACTGGACAACAAACTCAGCTCAGTTTAAGACACATTTACTATTATAGGGAGGGGGAGAGAGAGAGAGATAGGGCAGATCTAATATCCTAAAGCTGGAGTGACCGCTCTAACATCCACAATCATAATAAACACTGATGCAGGTCAGAGATGAGGGTGCTCGTTAGACACGTCTGACAGATCAGACCCTAAATGTTTCATGTAGGCTAACAGGACAGAGCGCATCATCCACCTGTAGATGATTTACACCAATCAGAAGCAGCCAAACCCCCCTGAGCTGTGACATCACAATGAGGCCTGGACAACATCATGATATTTTATCGATATTGTGATAAATTATAACACAATACACTTCTCTGAGCACACTGTGGACATCAGCACTTACAGAACTGACCGACTGCGGGCCTAATAAATTAACCCCCCCACATGGCCAGCGCAGTTCATTACACACTGTTATAACATAAGAACAGCTCAGCCAGTTTACACTGAAGTCCCTGTAGTTACTGAATAATAAGCCGCTTTGTGGAATAAACCTGAGATTTTAACGGGTGAACAAGGTTTAGTGCAGCACAGTGAGCGTAACACTGAATAAAAAAGATTTTCTTAAACCAACATTTATTCTAGCATCTAACTTACCTTATTGCCTTATTACCTTATTACCCCACTGATCTGACTGTTACCCCACTTACCCGCCTTATTACCCCACTGATTTTACTTTTACCCCACTTACCTGCCTTATTAGTCCACTGATCTAACAGTTACCCCACTTACTTGCCTTATTACTCCACTGATCTGACTGTTACCCCACTTACCCGCCTTATTACCCTACTGATCTGACTGTTAACCCACTTACCTGCCTTATTACCCCACGGATCCCTTTCTCTGCCACTATACACTGTTTAACTGCTGCTGTGCTCAGCACTTTACCTTTAGCCAATACTTGTCACAATTTAAGATTTACAAGTATGACTGTGTGTGTGTGTGTGTGTGTGTGTGTGTGTGTGTGTGTGAGAGTGTGTGTGACTATGCATGTGTGTGTGCGCATGAGTGTGTGTGTGTCACTGTGTGTGTGTGTCACTGTGTGTGTATGTTTGTGTGTTTGTGTGTGTGTGTGTGAGAGTGTGAGTGTGTGTTTGTGTGTGTGAGAGTGTGAGTGTGTGTGTGAGAATGTGTGTGTGTGTGTCAGTGTGTGTGTGTGTGTGTGTGTGAGAGAGAGAGTGAGTGTGCGTGTGTGAGAGAGTGTGAGTGTGTGTGTGTAAGTGTGAGAGTGTGTGTGTGTGTGCGAGTGTGTGTGTGTGTGTGTGTATGAGTGTGTGTGTCAGTGTGTGTGTGTGTGTGTGTGTGTTTGTGTGTGTGAGTGTGCTTGTGTGTGTGTGTCAGTGTGTGTGTGTGTGTGTGTGTGTGAGAGAGTGTGAGTGTGTGTGTGTGAGAAAGTGTGTGTCTGTCAGTGTGTGTGTGTGAGTGTGTGTGTGTGAATGCGTGAGTGTGTGTGTGTGTGAGTGTGTGAGAGTGTGTGTGAGAGTGTGTGTGTGAGAGAGAGTGTGAGAGTGTGTGTGTGCGCGTGTGTGTAAGTGTGAGAGTGTGTGTGTGTGTATGTGTGAGTGTGTGTGACTGTCCGTGTGTGTGTGAGTGTGTGTGTGTGCTTGCGTGTGTGTGTGTGTCAGCGTGTGTGTGTCAGCGTGTGTGTGTGTGTATGTGTGAGTGTGTGTGCGTGTGTGTGTGTCAGTGTGTGTGTGTGTTTGTGTGTGTGTGTGTATGTGAGTGTGTGTGTGTGTGCGTGTAAGTGTATGTGTGTGTGAGTGTGTGAGTGTGTGTGTGAGAGAGAGTGTGCGTGTGTGTGCGTGTGAGTGTGTGTTTCATGATTGGCTGTAGCTGAATAGTCAGGTCATGCTCACTAGAGATGAAACAGCATAAATACTGTAATATAATAATTGTACTGACCAAAATAATCAGATTGTCGCTACTGTCGGAACAAAACCTCGTATCTCCATTTTTGTCATCTTTAGTTTTTGTCACAATGTGAAAATCCCACATTTTATCTGCATAAACATTTATATAATAATACAGCCAATACGGTACGCAAACATAAGAAAACCATGTCAAATGAGCAGCAACATTAAAAGTGACACCATGAGGCCATGAGATGGTCAAACATCTCAAACATGAGAGGCTCAAACTTTTTAGAGATTTGGTTTAATATCACTGTTCACCCTCCTGATCAGCTGATTTAGACTCTCAAAATATCCTAATTATTCTTTTAACGTTGGAAATGTTCATCAGACTATCAGGCTATCCTGCAGTTTTAGTATGAGGCTGAAATCCGCTACCTGTCCAGCAGGTTCTTGTTGGAATTTTCTCGTAGCACCTTAAATGATGCAGTAGTTTCATTCGGGCGCCTGAGATGTTATAATAACTGCTACACTATTTAAGGTGGAACCAGACAATTAGTTCCAGAAGCTGGCAAATACGAAACTCTGTAGTTTTAATGCTGGTAGTATTTTAGTGACACAATTAAGAAATCCTACCTAGAGTTTTAGTGAGCCACATATAAACATACGACACAAAGCGCTGTTTAGTTTAACATCCTGTGATACGGTTGATTCTCCACTAATGCAGCATCTACAGCAGTGACTGGTTATTAATCACATTTATTACCTTCTGAAAGATTAACTGTTAAAGCAGCTTCATTCTGACTACTTCATATTTTGTCTTGGGAAAATGTGTAATTGTGGTTTTTCAGGCCAGTCTCTGTAGTTGTGATTTAAGTTAAGATTATTTTCTATAAATGAAGCTCCTGCTCTGTTCTTCGAGCGCTGCAGGTGCTGTGACAGGCGGTGGCAGGTCCACGCAATAAATCCAATTTTTATCATTATAGTGATGTGAGTTTCCACGATAAACCATTCGTTAAGGGCTTGGATGACAGAACAGATGAGATGACCTTGTGTGCTGTGCCTGCATCTAAAAGGCTGCTGCTAACTTTGGTTGACACTAGACAGAATTTAACGTAAACACGGTAATCAACCGCAGTTAAAATGAGTTAAAATCATCATAAGATCATTCAAATCTAAAACGGTAAAACTAACCTGTGAAACCCGTAACCAGCAGCTCTCACGGCGGAAGGGAAGCAGTCTGGACTACGAACGCGACATTATCCAATCTAATAATGCAGCTTCGGCGCTGCGCGTGAGGTCATTTCATCCGTTCTGTCATCGCAGCTCTGTGATGTGTTTATTGCGGAAACTCAAACCTGCATGTTCTGCTCTTATAGGCGAAATAGCAGAGCTGGAGCTTAAAGCACATCTACAGAAACTGTCCTGAAAAAACACAACCAGTCAGTTTCCCAAGACAAAAAAAGTTCTAATTACAAATTAGTAAGAATGAAACTTTAATAATAACCGAATCTTTCAGTGGATAATAAATGTGATTAATAATCCGTCACTGCTGTAAATCTAGTCTATAATATTAGTCAGATTAACTCTATTACAGGCTGTTAAACTAAACACAGTAAAAGCTGAATGAAGATGAATCAAGTTAGACTCCTAAACCTGAACAGTGGCATTATTATTAGGATTTAATTTTAAATATATTATGATATAATATCATTTTAATTATATTGGTATTATATGTGTTATTACAGCTCCTGGTTAAACAGCGAGTCTGATGCCCCTCTTTATCCCCGTAATCAGTGTGAGGTTGTGAAGTTTGAGGACACAGTCCGGCTCCAGTGACCGGAACACCTTTACAGGCCTCTCTAACCCAGAGCACCGGACACCACAGCATTTTACGTTTAATACTGCAGTCCGTGATTCTTATTTTACTCTATACATTAACTTCAACTACAGACTTATTATTTCCATATTAAACAGAGAATTACACTATTTTTCTAAATTTGCATAATTAAATGGTTCAGATGTAAACAGTTTGGTGTGAAATGCTCCGTTCTAGAGTCAGACCTGTTCACAGCGGTGGTGATAGGAACCAGACGACCAGAGCGAGACATCAATACATATTATTCCAGATTTTCCACTATTTTCCATCATCAACATTCCATATAAGCTCAGAAGACTCGTGTAGGTTCTCTGGTGGTTCTGGATGGTAAATAAAATGTCTATATCTGTGTTGTAGTCATGGCGACGCCTGGTTCCCATCACCACCACTGTAAAGACGTCTGAACCGTTTCACAGCAAACCGCTGTGAATCTCTCTGTTTACACCTCACACTGACTTATAGGGGAATTTTGGACAAATGGGTGGAATACTCCTTTAATATTAATACCTCTTATGCAGTAACTGTTCTGTATGTTCTGCAGTTGTGAGTGAGGAGTGTGATGTGGGCGTGTGTACAGACCATTACAGTTTAAGGAGTTGAAATATAATACATAAACTACATTAATAGTGGAAAGCTGCATGATATGTATATATATGTGTGTGTGTGTGTGTGTGTGTGTGTGTGTGTGTGTGTGTGTGTGTGTGTATATATATATATATATATATATATATGTATGTATATATGTATGTACAGCTAATCAATAATAAACTCTGAATTTTAAGCATCTAAACTTTAGTGGCTCAGAGAAATCTCTAATCAGTTCATTAGAAAATAAAAATAAAACATTAATAAAGCCCAGAATGACTGTAGACTCTGAGCTCCTGCTTCACTGACAGCCTGAGGAATCAGGACTGTTCACTCTGAACTGGACCTTCAGAACCGTCCAGCATCGTTTATATATGGAGATGAATAAAAACAGGCCTTCAAAATAAGATAAAATCGCAAAAAGTGAAAAGATCTTTTGGCTGGAGGGAAATGATGTTATGATTACGATGGTGATGAACCCCATATAGCACCGCCCCCCTGTGCCACACAAAGGGGAATTCCACCAATTTTTCCAAAAATTCCCCATAATCCAGTGTGTGAGGTGTAAACAGAGGTTCAGAGCGGTTTGGTGTGAAATGGTTCAGACGTCTTTACAGTGGTGGTGATGGGAACCAGGCGTTGCCATGACAACACATATATAGACATTTTATTTACCATCCAGAACCACCAGAGAACCTACACGAGCTTCTGAGTTTATATGGAATGTTGATGATAGAACCTGATTACTCCAGATTTTCCACTATTTTTTGGGGGGGACTATTTTGCCACGCAGCGCCCAGCATGTCTCCCTCCACCATGAATGAAGTTGAAGTTCTCTAAACTGTCATAAAACAGTCTCAGTCATCAGACAGTCAATTCAGAACCATCTCATGTAGGAACTTTCTGTGAGGAGCTTTTAGAGGGGGACGTCTGGTTCCCATCACCACCACTGTGAACAGTTCTGACTCTGTAAGATCATCTAGAACAGAGAACCACTCTGAACCGCTCTGATTACATCTGAACCAGTTATCTATTCTGAATTCCCATTTCGGTTCTGTTCAGTGTGTGTATCTGAGCGGTGAGGCTCTGTGGGCCCAGGTGGTCAGTGGAACAGCAGCGAGATCTGCTCAGCAAACACACCTGAGTCATCTCAGACACACGGGCTGGTCTTCAGACGTACATCAGAACGTTACCAGAACGTTACCAGAACGTTCCCGGCTCAGAGAACCTACCTAAGAGCAGCAGCCGGTGGGTGGCTCTGTAAATCTGTTTGTCTTTCTGGAGCTGCTTCTCGATCTTTTTGTTGGCCTCTCTCTGCGCCTTTTCCTCGTTCCGCTGGTCTTCAGTCTTACTGTTACCCAAACAACCCATCGTCCCACAAACGCCCAGCGGGAGCTCTGCTTTGGGAGGCTGGGGCGGCAGGGGGCGAGGGGGGGGTCAATGTAGTATCCAATTAGAGAGAGGATCCTCAGTCAGCTGGAGATCCAAACACCTGGACTGAGAACGGTGACATTTACATGTGCAGGTATACCCCCCACCCCCCCACCCCAACACGAGAGCAGATCCTGGAGGCAGATCAGAGCTGGAGATCAGGAGGAGCTCCAGGAAAGGAGGAGAAGAGGAGGTCTGGAGAAGCACACAGAGGCCGGTCTACACACACACACACACTCTCACATACATACACACACACACACACACACACACACACACTCTCTCTCTCTCTCTCACACACACACACACGCTCGGCCCAGTCCTCTTAGTGCAACAACAAGATCTCTCCTCTGGTCCTACTGCTCTTCATCCACAGCATCCTCCTCCTCTTCACAGCTCAAAGGAACGCGTTTGGTTCTCCGTTCCCACCAGAAGGCCCCTAATCCAAACACGATCTAGAACATTTCCCGTCGAGTTTCTCCAAAATAACGACAGAATCCTGCGCTGCTCCCAGAACCATGGAGCGCTTTATCTTCGCTCACAGCTCAAACAGAGAAAACGGGAGAAAACGGGAGAAACGGCGGATAACAAATTAAAAAAATAAATATTTCCACCGAAATGACGGCATTCCGCCTCGCGCTGTGGCTGCCACACCGAGCTCCATCTCTCCCTCTCTCTCCGTTAGCCGCTCCTGCTGCTCCTCTCCGCCGAACCGGGAGTGTGTGTGTGTGTATGTGTGTGTGTGAGTGAGAGAGAGAGGGAGAGAGAGGGAGAGAGGGAGAGAGAGAGAGCTCGAGCTCGGTGTCGGCGCTGCGCTTTCTGTGTCTCTCCGCTCAGAGCGCGCGCGGGTGGGCTGTGCATGTGCGCCGATAATCCGCCCCGAAATCACCGCCACGGCGATGACAACAGCTGCTCTGCGCGCTCGGCGACCCCGCGCTCGGACGGACGCAGCTCAGTCCGGTGAACGTGCGCGTTTCGGCCGATTTTCGCTCGTTTTCTCGCTGAATCGTAGCTGAGCGGAGCGGCGCGCGGCTGATGGGTGGGGCAAACCGCTCTCATTGAAGCCTGTGTACGGGCAGCGGGTCACGTGACCTCCGCTAAAACGTCAGCAGGCTGCGAATCTGCGGAGGAGAGGCGCCCTCTTTAAACTCACACACACACACACACACATATAAATACACACACACACACACACATATATATAAATACATATAAATACACACTCACGCGCTCACACACACACATATATAAATACACACTCACACACACACACTAACACACACTCACACACACACACACTCAATCACAGTCACACACACACACACACACACACATATAAATACATATAAATACACACTCACGCACACACCACACACACGCACACACATATAAATACACACACACACACACTAACACACACACACTCAATCACAGTCACACACTCACACACTCAATCACAGTCACACACACACTCACACACACACATATAAATACATATAAATACACACTCACGCACACACCACACACACGCACACACATATAAATACACACACAAACACTAACACACACACACTCAATCACAGTCACACACTCACACACACGCTCTCTCACACACTCACACACACACACACACACACTAACACACACACTCACACACACACATAAATACACACTCACACACACACACTAACACACACTCACACACACACACACACACACACACTCAATCACAGTCACACACACACTCACACACACACACACACACACACACATATAAATACATATAAATACACACTCACGCACACACCACACACACGCACACACATATAAATACACACACACACACACTAACACACACACACACTCAATCACAGTCACACACTCACACACACGCTCTCTCACACACTCACACACACACACACTAACACACACACTCACACATAAATACACACTCACACACACACACTAACACACACTCACACACACACACACACACACACACACACTCAATCACAGTCACACACACTCACACACACGCTCTCTCACACACTCACACATGCAAGCACACTCTCACACACTCACGCACACACACACTCACAGACACTCTCTCACACTCACACACACACACTAACACACACACACATTATATATACATACACATTACACACATTATATACACACACATATTACACACATACATTACACACACACACATTACATACACACACACACTATATATATATATATATATATATATATATATATATATATATATATATATATATATATGTACACAAACACACACACACACACACAACATTACACACACATTATGTACACACACAGACATTATATATATATATATATATATACACACACACACACACACACAGACATACACTTTATATACACACACATACATTACACACACACTCAACATCAATATTGTTGACGGGTTTGTCTAAAGACACTGAAGCAACAAAAAACTTCAAACCCTTTCAAAATAAAAGAACCTTTTAACAACTCCTGATCTGCGGATGATCAGGTCTGAGTGTAGGGGTCCTACTACGCTGCAGTAGCTCAGTCTACAGACAGGGGGCAGCATTTCTTTAGGGTGTGTGAGCTGGGAGTCACTCAGAGGGACAGTAGCGTCAGTGTTTCCCAAACTGAGTCTCTGAACAGGTTTAGCAGGCTTGTGTAATCTCCAAAGAACATTACATGATCTGAGGGAAACACGGCCGCTCTAAATTAGGATCACACAAACACGATGGCTGACGTGAGGGGAAGTTTCAGTTTCTACCGCCGGCGATGTGAGAAAGTCAAACACACAGAGCAGATAAAACAGCTCAGACCTCAACAATCAGCAGAGACGCCGCCTCGTATCTCCTGTAGCTCAGCTGAGATTCACAAAAAACAGCAGACAGTGAAGGACAGTTCATCTGCTTAGCACTGACACTGAAGCCTGGCTAACGCTTTGAGACCTCATCTTATTTTTACATTTTATAATCTAATTTTATAAATTCAATACACACATACAAGAGCTTTTACAGTCAGACTGTTAGTTATAGACCCTTATAAAATCATGTTAATGTACAGGAGACCAGCATCCTCCTGAATTCACTCTAGTCCAACATGCTGACTCCGATGATCAGAATTTGATCTCCTGTAGACACCGTGTATATATCATCTGTCCTACTGGAAGAAAAAAAAACTGGAGTAAAAAAAAACAAAAAAAACAACAGCAAGTTAACATACTACACTGTACTGTACTGCATCATTTACTGTCCTGTACTATACTGGCTATACTCTATTACACTACACTGTACTGTACTGCATCATTTACTGTCCTGTACTATACTGGCTATACTGTATTACACTACACTGTACTGTACTGCATCATTTACTGTCCTGTACTATACTGGCTATACTGTATTACACTACACTGTACTGTACTGCATCATTTACTGTCCTGTACTATACTGGCTATACTGTATTACACTACACTGTACTGTACTGCATCATTTACTGTCCTGTACTATACTGGCTATACTGTATTACACTACACTGTACTGTACTGCATCATTTACTGTCCTGTACTATACTGGCTATACTGTATTACACTACACTGTACTGTACTGCATCATTTACTGTCCTGTACTATACTGGCTATACTCTATTACACTACACTGTACTGTACTGCATCATTTACTGTCCTGTACTATACTGGCTATACTGTATTACACTACACTGTACTGTACTGCATCATTTACTGTCCTGTACTATACTGGCTATACTCTATTACACTACACTGTACTGTACTGCATCATTTACTGTCCTGTACTATACTGGCTATACTCTATTACACTACACTGTTCTGTACTGCATCATTTACTGTCCTGTACTATACTGGCTATACTGTATTACACTACACTGTACTGTACTGCATCATTTACTGTCCTGTACTATACTGGCTATACTCTATTACACTACACTGTACTGTACTGCATCATTTACTGTCCTGTACTATACTGGCTATACTGTATTACACTACACTATACTGTACTGTATCGTTTACTGTCCTGTACTATACTGGCTATACTCTATTACACTACACTGTACTGTACTGCATCATTTACTGTCCTGTACTATACTGGCTATACTGTATTACACTACACTATACTGTACTGTATCGTTTACTGTCCTGTACTATACTGGCTACATTGTATTACACTATACTGTACTGTACTGCATCGTTTGTCCTGTACTATACTGACTATACTGCATTACAGTACACTGTACTGTACTGCATCATTTACTGTCCTGTACTATACTGGCTATACTGTATTACACTACACTGTACTGTACTGCATCATTTACTGTCCTATACTATACTGGCTATACTGTATTACACTACACTATACTGTACTGTATCGTTTACTGTCCTGTACTATACTGACTATACTGCATTACAGTACACTGTACTGTACTGCATCATTTACTGTCCTGTACTATACTGGCTATACTGTATTACACTACACTTTACAGTACTGCATCATTTACTGTATTACTGTACTGTATTATACTATACTATTACATATT
>NC_051236.1:7482500-7492500 GCF_015220715.1 Pygocentrus nattereri | reverse complement strand
AGTGTATTGTAGTGTGATGTAGTATATACACATATGTGTGTTGTGTATTGTATATTGTAGTGTATTATAATATATATATATATTGTGATATAGACTTCCAGTGCCGGCGAGAGCGGCAGCCTGTTACAGCAACTCCTGCTTACTTTTGTGTTTTTGTACTTTTTGTACTGTCTTCCTCTCTCTGTTAGTATGTAAGTTCACTGTGTGTCTAGCGAGTTGTTTTCTGCACTATGGACACCAAGCTAGTGGAGTTTGCTCTGGTCCTCGCTCTACTTTTTTCTTTGTTTACAACCACGTCCGGACACCCCGTGCAGAGCCACGGCTCTATTGTTTACAGCCGGGATCAGCTATTAGCGTTGTGCCACACGGTGGTGCTGCCGGACGAGAGACCCGACATCCCCCGCGAGCTGAGGAGGAAGTGGTAGTATTTGTGAATGATAGATGGTGTAACTCCAGGCACATCACTACTAAAGAGCAAATCTGCTGTAAGGACATCGAGCTGCTAGCATGAGACCCCTGTACTTGCCTAAGAAATTCTTGCATGTTATCGTGATAACTACGTATGTCCCCTGCTCCGCCAACACTGAGACTGCCTGTGTGATCCTGCACTCATCTGTGAGCAGACTGCAGACACAGCACCCTCAAGCCCTACTTCTCATCTCCGGGGACTTCAACCACACTTCTTCGTCCTCCACTCTGCCCACCTTCACCCAGTATGTAACACCAGAGACAATAAAATACTGGACCTGTTTTATGCCAACACAAAGGAGGCATATATGTCATCACCCCTCCCTCCACTGGGAAGATCTGATCACAACCTGGTTCATCTCCTGCCTGTGTACAAACCTCTTGTTCAGAGGAAACCAGCAGTCACCTCCACAGTAAAGAAATGGTCTGAGGAAACTGAAGAGGCTCTGAAGGACTGTTTTAGCACAACATTGTGGGAAGTGTTGTATGATCATGAGGAGGAGGACATAGACAGCCTCACACACTGCATACCGGACTATGTGAACTTCTGCGTGGAGAACACTGTACCCACCAAGACTCTACAGTGTTTCTCTAACAGCAAGCTGTGGATTAACCCTGACATAAAGGCTCTTCTGAAGGAGAAAAAGAGGGCCTTTAAATTAGAAGACAAGGAGGAGCTGAAAGCTGTGCAGAAGGAGCTGAGAAGGAAGATCTGGGAGGGGAAAGCTAGCTATAGGAAGAAGATGGAGGAACAGCTACAGCAGAATAATGTCAGTGGAGTCTGGAAAGGCCTTAAAGCAATCTCCAGCCACAAGAAGCCCGACTCTCAGGCGGTAGGGGATCAAAAGTGGGTGAACGATCTCAATCTATTTTTCAATAGGTTTGATCACTCACCCTCCCCTCCCACTACACAGACATCTCTGCTGAAACCCTCCTGTCTGGCACTTCCAACATGCTGATCTACCCCTTCTCTCACACCCACCCCCAGCCCCACAACTTTCAGCTTACACCCACCCCACATTGGTTCTTCTGCTGGTTACGGTAACCCTCAGTTCACACATTCCAACACTCAACAACCCCCCCCTGCTTCACCTTCATAATGGCCCAGGTGAAAAATTAGCTCAGGAAGATCAAGGTGAGGAAGGCTACAAGGCCGATGGCATCAGTACCAGGCTCCTCAAGTCCTGCGAATCACACCTGATGAAGACACTGGAGAGGCTGGTCCTTAGACAACTCCGCACAACGGTGAGCTCATCTATGGAGCCACATCAGTTTGCCTACCAGCCTGGCATCGGGGTGGATGACGCCATCATCTACCTGCTACATGGAGCTCTTTCTCACCTGGAGAGGCCTGGGTGCACTGTGAGAAACATGTTCTTTGATTTCTCCAGTGCTTTCAACACCACACAGCCTGGGCTCCTGAAGAACAGGCAGGGGTGGACCATCACCTAACGCACTGGATCCTGGACTACCTCACCAACCCTCCACAGTATGTGAGGACAAAGGACTGTGCATCCAACATGGTAGTCTGTAACACAGGGGCCCCGCAGGGAACAGTGTTAGCACCGTTCCTCTTCACCCTGTACACTGCAGACTTCATGCACAACTCACCAAACTGCCACCTACAGAAGTTCTCTGATGACTCAACGATCGTTGGCCGCATCACAAATGAGGACGACGGAGTGTACAGAGAACTGATTCAGGACATTGTGGACTGGTGTCTGTGGAATCACCTACAGATCAATGCGGGGAAGACCAAAGAACTGATGGTGGATTTCCGCAGGCGCACACATCCCCCTCCAGCAGTGAACATCCAGGGAACGTACATTGAAAGAGTGGACACCACTGCAGACAGGAAGAAACTGGACAAACTGATCAGGAGGGTCGGCTCGGTCCTAGGAACTCCTCTAGACCCAGTGCAGGCGGTGGGAGATAGGAGGATGCTAAACAAGCTAGCATCCATGCTGGAGGATGACTCCCACCTCATGCATGAGACTCTGGCAGCACTGGGCAGTTCCATTAGTGACCGGCTCCTTCACCCCAAGTGTGTGAAGGAGCGCTATCGCAGGTCCTTCCTTCCTGCTGCTGTGAGACTGTTCAACCAGCACTACTCCCAGTAGACCACACACACACACACACACAATATACACACATACAATATACACAGACACAATATACACACATACAATATGCACACACAATACACACACATACAATACACACACATACAATATACACACATACAATACACACACATACAATACACACACATACAATACACACATATATTCAGAATGCAAATATTATCATCATGCAACATGTTCATAAGTGCAATACAGGTCTTATGCAACTCTTGTTTTTATTCTTATTTCATTGTAAATAGTTTAGAGATTTAACTTTTATTATTTATAATATTTATATTGTTTCCCGTTTCTATTATTGAGCACCTTACTGCGATTACTCTGCTGCTGTAATACTGTGAATTTCCCCGCTGTGGGACTAATAAAGGATTATCTTATCTATCTTATCTTAATGTGATGTAGTGTATTGTAATGTGATGTGTATTGTATTGTAGTGTATTGTAATGTAATGTAGTATATTGTACTGTATTGTAGTGAAATGTGATGTGTATTGTAGTGTATTGTAATGTGACGCAGTGTATTTTAGTGTGACATATTGCAGTGTATTGTATTGTATTGTATTGTAGTGTAAATTCAAGAGTTTTATTGTCATGTGCACAGCAGAACAGGCAGTTACACTGTACAATGAAATTCTTGGAAGGAAGTTCCTCTATTCACCAAATATAATCTTAAGAGAATAAAAAAGAAAATATAAGAATAACTAGTAGTAAAAAGTAAAAGTAAAAATGTACAGTATGTGCAAAGTTCAAATAAAATTAAAGTTACATGTGCGTATGTGCAAATATGTAGAACAGCTGTTCATAAAATGCATCAAGTAACAGATAAACAGTAAACAATATTGTTCTGTGCAAGTAATAGATGTAAACAGTAAACAGTAGAGTTCTGTGCAGTAATAGATGTAAACAGTATTGTTCTTATAGCAGCAGTACAGTGTAGGTAAGGTGCAGTTATTGAGTGCAATGGGGGGGGGTAGTGATTGAGGTGTTCACCAGCCTGATGGCCTGTGAATAGAAACTGTTGGTCAGTCTTGTAGTCCTGGACTTCACACTCCTGTAACGTCTGCCTGAAGGTAGGAGTGTGAAGAGTGTGTGCTGGGGGAGTGTACTGTCCATGATGATGTTGTGGGCCCTCCTGATGACCCTGGCATGATAAATGTCCTGTAGTGAGGGGAAGGCTGCTCCTGAGATGGACTGTGCAGTTTTGATCACATGCTGGAGAGCCTTCCTGTCCTGAGCAGTGCAGTTTCCATACCAGACCGTGATGGAGCTGGTAAGAACACTCTCGATCATACTCCTGTAGAAGGTGCTGAGAATTTTGGCTGGCATGCCAAATTTCCTCAGCCTTCTCAGAAAGTACAGTTGCTGCTGGGACCTGATGATGAGGTGTGTATTGTGAGACCAGGTGAGATCCTCACTGATGTGGATGCCAAGGAATTTGAAGGTTTTCACCCTCTCCACCTCAGTCTCACCAATGAACAGGGAAGTATGCAGCTCCTGCTTCCTCCTTGGATCAAAAATCATTTCCTTGGTCTTGTCTGCATTCAAAGAAAGATTGTTGTTATGACACCAGGCCACTAGCTCAGCCACCTCCTTCCTGTATGCTGTCTCGTCCCCACCAGTGATCAATCCAACAACTGTAGTATGATCAGCAAACTTGATGACGCTGGTGTTGTTCTGGGAAGCCACGCAGTTATACGTGAAGAGTGTGTACAGAAGGGGGCTCAGCACACAGCCTTGTGCTGGATGTGCGGCTGCCGACTCTGAATGACTGCGGTCTATCTGATAGAAAGTTCAGCACCCAGTTACAGAGGGCGGGTGTCAGTCCGAGGGTGAGGAGCTTTTCTGAGAGTTTGTGTGGGATGATGAAGATGAGTCGATGAAGAGCATTCTGACATATGTGTCCTTGCCCTCCAGGTGTGTGAGGGCTGTGTGAAGGGCCGTGTTCACTGCGTCGTCTGTTGACCTGTTGTGATGGTATGCAAACTGAAGAGGGTCTATAGTGTTTGGAATGGTTTCCTGGACATGAGTCATGACTATTCTCGAAGCACTTCATCACAATTGGGGTGAGTGCAACAGGGCGACAGTCATTTAGGAAGGTCACAATGCTTTTCTCTGGGAGGGGTACGATGGTGGTGGACTTGAAGCAGGATGACACAAAAACTTACGCGAGGGACAGACTGAATATGTCTACAAACACATCAGCCAGTTCTGATGAGCAAACTCTGAGTGCACGCCCAGGGATGTTGTCTGGGCTGGCTGCTCTCCATGGGTTTATTCTCTTCAAGGTCCTGCACACATCCACTGATGTGAGAGTGAATGATGTGTTCTGTGTGGCCATAATGTCTCTCGGTCGGCCAGGGTTGAGGGCCTCGAAGCAAACATAGAACTCATTTAGCTCATCAGGTAGTGTAGTGTGGCTGGTTGTGACCGCCCTGCTCGTCTGTTGGTAGCGGGTGATGTGCTGTAGTCCTTGCCACATGTGCCGGGGTGTGGCATCTGTGATGGTGTAGTAGCCTTCCAACTTCAGCCTATACTGTCTCTTGACCTCTCTGATAGATCTACGCAGGTCATATCTGGACCTTTTGTAATCTTCAATGTTGCCTGAGAGAAATGCAGCATGGCGGGCACGTAGCATGGATCGAACTTCACTGTTTATCCAGGGTTTCTGGTTGGGGTATTTTCTGCAGCGCTTTGTAGGGACAACACTTTCAATGCAGCAGCTGATGTAGCCTGATACCCCAGAAGCATAGTCCTCTAGATCAATAGTACAGTCCTCTCTCATAGCAGCAGTTCTGAACACATCCCAGTTTGCACTGTCAAAGCAGTCCTGAAGCACTAAGTCAGTTTCTTCATTCCAAACTTTGATAGTCTTACTCACTGGAAGTGCTTGCTTGAGGAGTTGTCTGTATGCTGGGTAGAGGAACAGAGGAACTGGGTAGATGTGGTCGGACTGTCCGAAGTGCGGCCGAGGAACGGCCTTGTAGGCCCCCCTCACGTTGCTGTAAACTTGGTCGAGTATGTTACTCTCCCTTGTCAGAAAGCTCACATGCTGATGGTACACGGGGAGGACGGTCCTCAGGTTGTATAGTATTGTATTGCAGTGTATTGTCTTGTATTGTATTGTAGTGTATTGTATTGTATTGTAGTGGAGTGTAGTGTATTGTAATGGAGTGTAGTGTATTGTAATGTAGTGTATTGTAGTTTAGTGTAGTGTATTGAAGTTTAGTGTAGTGTATTGTATTGTAGTGGAGCGTAGTGTAGTGTAGTGTATTGTAGTGTAGTGTACTGTATTTTACTGTATTGTAATGTATTACACTAGACTATTTTTCTGTGTTCCTCTGACAGCCTGTCGTTCAGTTTCTGGAAGGACACAGACTCTTATTGAATAGTTCATACTTGCACTGGAGATCAGATGTATAGTATTTCCTACTGCAGCTGAGCTAAATGACTATATTATTATGATCATGATAAATTATGCCACAATGTGCTTTTCTGAGCACACTGAAGTGTAAAATAAAAATCATTGTATTCAGAATTTGAAAATTATTTTTCAAGTGTGGCCATTCTTATCGTACCTCAGAGAAAATGAAATACAGCAGATTGTGAAGATGTCTCTTTGTAAAACTTTTCCACCAGAGCTTCAACTCCTACTTAGTCCACATACATGACAGTCCATCTGCAGGACTTTATTCTATCATCATTTACAATAAGAAAAACAAACCAGTTTGAAGATCCTCAAAATAAAGTGAGGAAGTGATGAATCAAAGAAACACATGAGAATTTACTTAAAGGACAGACTCAAAGTAGAAATGCTCCAGAAAAAGCAGCATTAGCACAGTTTAGCTTACAGCAGCAAACACGGGCCGAAAAAACAAAGCAGCATTATATTCATGTAGCTTCACATATTTTATGTAATTTTTCATGCGTTTGTTCATCAGTGCACTTTCACTACAATACCCAGCATGCATTGCACAACAACCTCATAGAACTATGACTGATAGCCTAGCCAGTGAGCTACAGGCTAATACACACAACCAAGCTAGTTTTAGTGAAAATCTCACTGCAGCTGTTGAACAAAATCATACGGAAAACAGAAATTCTGTCTTTACTGAGCACAGAATGAGCACCAGGGACGAGTTTCAGTCAGAAGAACTTTAGCTTTAGCTGAAAGTTTGGCGACCTGTCCTCTCCGCTGATAACATGATTCCAACTGATCTGACTGTTACCCCACTTACCCGCCATATTACCCCACTGATCTGACTGTTACCCCACTTACCTGCCTTATTACCCCACTGATTTGACTGTTACCCCACTTACCCGCCATATTACACCACTGATCTGACTGTTACCCCACTTACCTGTCTTATTACCCCACTGATCTGACTGTTACCCCACTTACCCGCCATATTACCCCACTGATCTGACTGTTACCCCACTTACCCGCCATATTACCCCACTGATCTGACTTTTACCCCATTTACCTGCCATATTACCCCACTGATCTGACTGTAACCCCATTTACCTGCCATATTACCCCACTGATCTGACTGTTACCCCACTTACCTGCCTTATTACCCCACTGATTTGACTGTCACTTACCTGCCTTATTACCTCACTGATCCCTTTCTCTGCCACTATACACCGTTTAACTGCTGTTGTGCTCAGCACTTTAACTTTAGACCAATACTTTCACAATTTAAGGTTTACATTTATGACTGTGTGTGTGTGTGTGTGTGTGTGTGTGTGTGTGTGTGACTGTGTGTGTGTGTACGACTGAGTGTCTGTATGACTCTGTGTGTGTGTATGAGTGTGTGTGTGTATTACTGTGTGTATGAGAGTGTGTATGCATGTGTGATTGTGCGTGTGTATGAGAGTGTGTGTGAGCGTGTGTGTATGTGTATGACTGTGTGTGTGTGACTGTATGAGTGTGTGTATGACTGTGCGTGAGTGTGTGTGTATGACTGTGTATGACTGTGTGTGTGTGTGTGTGTGTGTGTGAGTGTGTGTGTATGAGTGTGTGTGAGTGTGTATGAATGACTGTGTGTGTGTGACTGTGTGTGTATGACTGTGTGTGAGTGTGTGTGTGTATGAGTGTGTGTGAGTGTGTACGGATGACTGTGTGTGTGTGACTGTGTGTGTGTGTGTGTGTGAGTGAAGTTAAGAACGCATGCTTTATATTAATCTGATTTTGTTCACTGCGTGTAAACGTCTGTCTGATACTGTGCTCTCTGAGCTCCTGTAACCAAAACCACATTCCTTGTATGTGTAAACAAACCAGGCCAGTAAAGCTAGGTTCTGATTCTGGAAATGTCTGCTAATGCTGGCTAATTTAAAAGGGAACATCAATGATTTTTAAAATCCCTGCATAATTAAGTGGCTAAGATGGAAACAGTGCGGTTCTCTGTTCTAGATAAACTTACCGAATTAGAACTGCTCACAGTGGTGGTGGTGATGGGAACCAGACCTCCCCCTCTAAAAGCTCCTCACAGAAAGTTCCTACATGAGATGGTTCTGAATTCACTGCTTGATGTCTGAGACGCTGTTTTATGAGAGTTTAGAGAACTTCAACTCCATTCATGGTAGTTGAACCATTTCACACCAAACCCCCCTGAACCTCTGTTTACACCTCACACAGTGGATTATGGGGAATTTTTTTAATCAGTGGAATTCTCCTTTAAATTAAAAATGCACCCCAAAAGCTCCTCCCACCTTCAAGACACGTCATCAGAAGGCTGTTTCCCCAGCCTTTAACCCCGCAGTGTGAGCAGTTTAGGCGCCACAGAGTTCATTTCTTAATTCTGTTCCTTTTAACCAGAAAATTTCCAGCAGACTAGATGGGTTTTAAAGACGTTTGAGCCCCAGCGCAACTAAACCTTATTCCAGAGATTCAGCTTTCTGACCGAGTTTCCTCCAAACTCTGAGATAAACACTCCGCCGGAGGTGGGCGGAGCCAGGTATTAAAGGGGTCTCCTTATTTTGGGCCCCTCACATCTGCTGTCGAACGAGATCTAACACGAGATCTAACATCCGAGATAAACTGCAACAACTCAGCCGCCAGAGAAGAGCTTCTGAACCATTTAAGGTGGAACGGTGAAATCGTAAGATTTCAGTAGCGATTAACAGGAACACGCAGCTCGTTTAGCTCAGCCGTTCCACCTTAAATGGAACACGAAACTACTGAACCATTTAAGGTGGAACGGACACTTAGGGGAAGAAAACATGTGTTTAGCAGTCAAATCTAAGCAGCGACGCTGCTACTTTAGCCCAGCCGTTCCTCCTTAAGTGGTGCACTATTTAAGGTGGAACGGGAAGTCCGATAAAAAAACTTAGGTAGGTTGTGGCTCTTCGCCTCTTACCCAGCAGCAGCAGCCTGTGAGTCTGTTTATACTCCCTCTTCTCCGCTTTGAGGTTCTTGTCGATGTTCCTGCTCCGCTTGTTCTCCGCTTTGAGTCGAGCTCTCTCCTCCACCCTCCTCTGCTCGCGGAGCTGCGGGTCGGAGCTGTCCGGCTGTCCGGACTCTCCGTCCGGCGCGGGGTTGGCGATCCGGCCGCTGGTGTAGCTGATCGCGGAGCGCGGCCCGAGCAGCCTGGCGCGGAGACTGTGACACATTCCCATCTCTAACGGAGCCGCTACTCCTTCTTCCAGAGCAGGAACACCGTCATCGCCACCACCATCATCTTCATCACCACCACCATCATCGCGTCTGTTCGGGTTCTATTCTTTATCCAGGTCAGTCTGACCGCAGGAGGAGGGTAAAAATAAGATGACCAGCTCCGCTCTGCTCCCTCCGGAGCTCCTCCCCGGTTCCTCTCCTGCTCCTTCTCTCCTGTCTCTCTCACTTTTGCCTGTCTGCGGCTCAAAAACACCAAGTCTACTTTCTTTGCGGGCTCCTTCTCCTCCTTCTCCTCCTCGGCTTCTCCGTCGGCCCCTCTTCAAATTTGCATGTGCCCTGAAGTTTCCATGTTCCTCTGACCCCGGATCAGCTCGGGGAGGCGGGTTGAACTCGTTTACGGGGTCTTTACAGCTGATCTGGGGTCAGGATTAAAGAGCAGATCCTCAGCGTTAAATTTTCAGAAGGGGGCGTGCTCTGTGACGTCACGTGGACAGGGGTAAAAAAGTAACAATGATTTACGGTGGAAACTGTTCAGAGACAGTTATTCACTGTTTTAGCATCAGCGCTGTGCGGAAAAACCCTCAGAGCCTTTACAGCCAATTTTACTGCTAATCAGCGCTGTGAGATCTTATTCACACTGAGTTCAGCGTGATTTACATTCATAAACGCAGAACGAGCTTCAGAAGGAAAGAACTCGGGAGCGAAAACCAGTAAAACAGATAAAGAGAAAGAAACAAAGTAAACAAAGCAGAACAGAAACACGGAGGACTCGGAGCTCC
>NC_051236.1:7407500-7477500 GCF_015220715.1 Pygocentrus nattereri | reverse complement strand
GAAGAAACCTTGAGAGGAACCAAGACTCAGAAGGGGAACCCATCCTCCTATGGTCGACACCGGATAGCAAACATTATTAGTATGAAGTTTTATAGTAAAGTGGGAAAGAGAAGATCTGAGGGTGAGGACTGCACAGCGCTGTAAAGCAAGAAGTTCAGTGGTGGTCAAACCGGTCCAGAAGGCTGGTGAGCAGCGGCACCAATCAAGGCAGTAGAGGCAACAGCATCAGATGCACAGGATGGGCAGCTGATCAGCTCGGCAGAGAAAGGAAAGAAAAAAACAGAGTTAGTTCTGTAAAGAGTGGCTGACCACAGATTACAGTAAAACAGAGCAGTGGAGACTCCAGCAGGTCCAGATCTGACAGGGAAGACTAATCACCAAATGCTTGACTGTACAAATAAGTTTTTAGCCTAGACTTAAAGACTGAGGCTGTGTCTGATTCCCGAACATTAGCAGGAAGATTATTCCAGAGCTGGGGGGCTTTGTATGAGAAAGCTCTCCCCCCTGATGTAACTTTATTAATTCTAGGTACCAGTAGTAAACCAGCACCTTGTGATCTAAGTAGGCGTGATGGTTCATAGTGGGAGAGGAGCTCACTCAGGTACTGAGGGGCGAGTCCGTTTAGAGCTTTATAAGTCAGTAATAGGATTTTATAATCAATACAAAATTTAACTGGTAACCAGTGCAGGGCTGATAAAACTGGACTAATATGGTCAAACTTCCTAGTTCTTGTGAGGACTCTGGCTGCAGCGTTCTGGACTAGCTGAAGCTTGTTAAGGCTTTTGCTGGGACATCCAGACAGCAGGGCATTACAATAATCTAGCCTTGAAGTGATAAATGCATGAACTAGCTTTTCTGCATCCTGTAGAGATAATGAATTTCTTAATTTAGCGATATTGCGGAGATGCAGGAAAGCTGTTCTAGTGATGTTAGTTATATGTGTGTCGAAGGAGAGATCAGCGTCTATCACGACACCAAGATTTTTAACAGATAGGCTTGATGAAACTGAGAGATTGTTAAGTTTTAGTGTTGAGTTAGACAGTCTGTTTCTGGCTAATTTTGAACCAAGAAGCAGGACCTCTGTTTTATCTGAGTTAGTAGTGTGTGTGTGTGTGAAAGAGTGTGAGTGTGTGTGTGTGTGTGTATGTAAGAGTGTATGTAAGAGAGAGAGAGAGTGTGTGTGTGTGTGTGTCTGAGAGTGAGTGTGACTAGCTGCCCACCCTACACTGAAGTTTTCATAGACCCCTAGCTGTTACTACTACTAATACTACTGCTATTAATATTAGTAGTATAATAACTCTGTAGGTAGTCTGACCAGAGGAGAATGGGTCTTGGTGATAATGGGTGAGCCCTGCCTTGCTCACCTGGGGGTTTTACTTTCATGTTAAAACTTTGTCTTTACTGGAATTCTATGAAGCTGCTGTGTGACAACATCAGTTGTAAAAAGTGCTACACATAAATTTGATTTGATTTGAGTGTGTGAGAGAGTGTCTATGTGTATGTGTGAGTGTGTGTGTGTGTGAGAGTGTGTTTGTGTGTGTATATGTGTGAGTGTGTGTGTGTGTGTGTGTGTGAGAGAGAGAGAGTGTGTGTGTGTCTGTATGTGAGAGAGAGAGAGAGAGAGAGAGAGAGAGAGTGAGAGTGTGTGTGGGTGTGTGTGAGATGAGGTTGGCTCTGACGTCATCACCGTGGCTGTGTCCTGGTCAGTGATATGAGTCGACGGAGCCACAGTTCTCCTGCAGTTCTGCTCACTGAGCTCCAGTCTGGTCAACATGCGTGAGATCGTCCACCTTCAGATCGGACAGTGCGGCAATCAAATCGGGTCGAAGGTACGACACTCCGCCTCGTTATAAACTCTTTCATTTAATTTACAATATGCATATTTATGTGAACTAATTGGCGTAAATAACACAATTACACATGTTTCTATTACACAGTTATAACAGCAGAGAACTTTCTTACACTTTAATTGATGTCTTTTATAATCATTTTAACTGGGTGTGATTGTGTATCTTAACACTGCAGTTTGTAGAACAGTAGTCGTGTGTAAAAGTTTGTGCACCCGCATTTTAATGGCTGTGTTATTAGTAACACATATAAACACATTTAAACAGGCAGCTGAAGCTGAAAGCTAAAGTTTGTGTGATCAGTGGGAAAAATAAATGTGCTGAACTTTCATGTTTATTTTTTTTGATGTGTTAAATGTAGCAAATAAATAGAAACTGTGCAGCAGTGCACTGACAATCAGCTAACCCTCTTTATACGACTGTACGTTTGTGTCATAATAAGAACAACAACAATAATAAAAAAAATAATAATAGCAGTAGTAGAACGTGTAGCGGGTGCGGGCTGCGTGAAGCTGGGCTGGTGAGGGTGTTTCCCCTCACTCAGAGATAAAGGCTGAGGAAGAGGAGGGTGAGGGTGGGGCACCGTTATCACACAGAGGGGCTATGCAGGTTCCGCAGCTCACAGAGAAGAAAGTATTAACGCTGTCGTAGACACCAACGTTATCAGGGGAACACAGAGAACACGCTCGGGAACAACGCTGCTGGACGCTCAGTGTTATCCGTGTTGCTGCTGTCAGAGCAAAACCTCGCATCTCCAAAACAGAAACTTTACAGGAGACGGAAAAACACACTTCACTTTTAATGCAAGTCAATGGAACCAGACGTCTTTCCGAGTCATTTTGCGTTATTTCTTTTGGTCCATCCATCATGAAATTTACACACAATGTAAAGACAAACAGGCGTTTTCACATTCTGGCGAAAACTTAGGACCAAAAAAAATATATATATACCATATATATAACATGGTAAATGGTTCTTTAACAGTTCTTTAGTAAAGAAAATGGTTCTATATATACTCAAGCTTGTAACAATAACAATAAAAGAACCCTCTTGGTGCTATATAGAACCATTTTCATAAAGGTTCTACACAAACCCATCTGCAGCACAAGCATGCAATCTGAAGAACTGTTTAATCATTAAAAGGATCCTTTGCGTGTTCATGGTTCTATAAAGAAGCATTGTCTTTAAGAACCCTTGAAGCACCATCTTTTTAAAGATATAGATATATAACTCGCATTTATTCTGTGTATATAAAGCAGTCGGTCACATTGAAGGTGCTCAGCTGGATCTGAAGAACATTGTTTTCCCTTTAAAGGAACGTTTAGACTGCGGGTTCCTCAGTGAACAGAAACGTTCCTGTGCAGAACCTTTATACTGTGATGATCGTCTGTTTCCTCACGCGTCTGTAGACGAATCGCTCAGTTCAGAGCGTCTGAGCTGAAACTGCCAGATGTTCAGGGATATTCCTCTTCATATGAAACTGTGACTGAACCCAAATCAGACTGTGCTTCTGGTCCTGTGGTCAGTGATGAGCTTCTGAGCTCTGCTGCTGATTCTCTGTGTATTCACTGCTCTGGGATCAGTGACCAGCTCTGCTTCTTCATCATCACTGAAGAAAAAGTGACGTTTAAACAGAAGGAAATCGATCCTTTATGAATGTATATGCATTTTATTATTATTAACGTTTGTCTGAATGGTGTTTATATGTTGAGATATAAAGCGTTACACATCACATAACGTGATAACTCCGACTTTCGGCTTTTTATCTGTTCGACACATTTCCACACGTTTCTGTTACACAGGTATAAGTGAAGAACGCTCAGATTAAACGGGTCATTATGACCGCGGTGACGTGTATCTTGTGTATCTGCGTTAATATGAAAGGTTTTCAAAGTCGTACCGTTGATTGGGTTTGATTGCAGTTCTGGGAGGTGATCAGCGATGAGCACGGCGTTAACGCGGTGGGGGCATACGAGGGGGACATGGACCTGCAGCTGGAGAGGGTCAACGTCTACTTCAACGAAGCGCACGGTAAGACGCTCCGCTCCAGGAGACTTCAGATGGGCTTTACTGAGCAATTCTGGATTGTTTGGTGATGCAGTCCTGTCCCACAGATAAACCACACCTGCAGTTAAACGCTGCACATCTGCCTCACTGCCTGTGTTCGTACAGCTGCAGCTTCAGTGATGTGAACATAGTCAATAAGTCTAATGTTCCTTCTGCTGAGGCTGTTTCATTCAGTTATTTACCTTATTTTTAAACATTTGGGGTGATGTTATTGACAGTCTCTCACTGTGGTGGCAGATAAATGTGTTCGTTTTAAATGAGCTTCAAATCAGCAAAACTATCTGCCACTATAGTGAGAAAACTTTACTGGGCAAAATATCTAAAAATAAACTAAATAATCTTAGAATAAGCGCACAACCTTCTCAAAATGGGGAAGACTTGATATGCCGACTAGATTTAAGATCATTTCACTTGAAAGAGCACTTTTTTCCAGTGTGTATTAGTTTTACCCGTGAAGTCTCTAAGACTAACTTCACAGGAGAAGACTAATGCAATAAAAGATCTTTTTCCAAATGATGTTGGACTGTTTCTGTTGGTCCAGCGTGAAACTTTAACAGAAAGAGCAGCTGGAGTCTGTAGTGAAGGTGAGAGCTGTGGTGACGTGTTTACACTGACCTTATTACACCTGAAGTAACCGCGTTATAAAAAGCTGTGTTCAGGCAGGGCGTTTACTCTGTTTGTACTGAAGACTTTATTTCTGTGAGAAGAACCTCGGCTCTGATTCTGCTTTAGATGTTTCCACACAAGCAGACGCTTCACCTAAAATACGTGTTGAACGGTTTAGACACACGTCACGTGTTTGTGAGCTCCTCAGACGCGATGGAGTGCGTCTGCGTGAAACTCAGTCTGTTATCAGACGAAGCTCTGGAGACTCTTTTAGAGAGTTCTGTTACAGCGTAGTCTCTGACCATTACCACCGCGTCAATGACGTGAAATGAAAACATTAAACATTAATGATGGAATTACCTGAATATTGAACAACTGCAGCTTTTAAACGGATGGAACTGATTAACTGGGCTTGTAATATTAAATAAATAAACACAAAACAACAAATGATTCTTCTGGTAACTTCATATTACAGCATTTCAGCTGAACCCAGTTACTAATTCTGAGGTTTCAAAGCTGCAAGTATGTTTTATTGGGGTTGAACGATTTGGGGAAAATACCTCATTGTGATTTTTCGGACTGATATTCTGTGATTTAAACTGTGATTCTTTTCTATAAATTCATTTTTTAAGATTAGAATATCCACTTTTTTCTGGTTTGAGGCTCAAACCCTGAGTGTAGCGAGCCAGACTGACAGGAAGCTGTAGTTGTGATGTCACAACACAGGGAGGTTTGGTTGCCTCTGATTGGTCTGAGTCTTCAGGCAGTTCACAGTCGGAGGTATTGGCTTAAAAGTGCATCCGGTGTTTCTGATGGTGGCGAGTGTCAGACAGAGTGATTCATCTCTCAGTCTGTGATCTGAACGTCTGCTGCATTTAACTTTAACTTTGTGCATAATTTCAGACAAACTAAAACATTGATCTTAAAACATTGAGTTTCAAAATCTAATTCATTTTAAGCCACAAGGTTCCTCTAAAATTTTGAGTGACTTCAATTCTCAGTTTATTAAAGCTCAACAGAGTGACTCTTACTGTGACTCTTTGACTCTGACTGTGAGTCTGACTGTGACTGTGACTTTGTGACTGTGACTCCGATTGTGACTCTGTGACTGCGACTCTGACTGTAACTGTGACTGACTCTGATTTTGACTCTGACTGACTGTGAATCTGACTCTGACCGTGACTGTTATTGTGACTGTGACTCTAACTCTGACTCTGACACTGTGGAGCAGCAGAGAAATGATCTTGTTCATAGCGACTGAATCACAGATGGTCAGTGTGGAGATATTCTACCGTAATTAACAATTAAAGCTGTAAAATCTCTGATCACAGATCAATGACATCGGTTCTCCATTAAAGCTCCTCCAGGTGATGATGGTTCTCATACGGAGCCGTAGTGCAAGACTGAGATTCTCCTTTTCAGTTTAACGTTGAGGTTTCTGTTCTCGTTGTTCTCCGTCAGGTGGGAAGTATGTTCCTCGGGCCCTGCTGGTGGATCTGGAACCAGGCACTATGGATGCTGTGAGAGGGAGCCGTATAGGACAGCTCTTCAGACCCGACAACTTCATCCATGGTGAGATACGAGAGGTCCATCACTCCACCGCAGCAGAGAGAACTGCTAAAACAGGGTTCTAGATTCAGCCCACAGCTGTATACACCACCCATAAAGCTCTACACTCTCAGAAAAAGATGCTTCTTCAAGAGTTCTTTAGTAAAGTCAATGGTTCTATGTAGAACCATGAACACTCAAAGAACCCTTTGCTTGCTTAAATGGTTCTCTATAGAAAATGGTTCTTCTATTGTTATAAGCATGACATCGTGACTATAGCAGAACCCTTTTGGTGCTAGATACAAGCATTTTTAAACAGGACACTGAGTGCTCATGATTCCATGTAGAGAACCCTTTTCATGATTCAGGTTTCATGAAAGGTTCTCTGCATGGTGAAATGGTCCTTCAGATTTATGCAGAATGTATTTTACATAGTTTTGTATAGAACCTTTTTGAAAAGGGTTCTATATAGCATTAAAACAACTGCTATTGTTATGATGTTAAACTTATAACAATAGAAGAACCCTATTTGGTGCTATATAGAACCCTTTACAACACGTCCTCTGTCCGTCTAAAGCGCCACTTCACCATGCAGAGAACCACTTAATCATGAAAAGGGTTCTTTGAGTGTTCATGGTTCGACATAGAACCATTTTCTATACTAAAGAACTCTTGAAGAACCATCTTTAATGAGTTTATAGTGTTATTTATCTCATTATCAATACATTTTTATCACAATATTATAAACAGCTAGAGGTGTATAAAGCCCCGCAGCATTGGGCTGTGGAGCAGTAGAACTGTGTTCTCTGGAGTGATGGACCACCATCCAGTACCTTTGGGATGATTATTGATCCAGAACTGACCATCCGACATCAGTACCTGACCTCACTAGTGCTCAATCAAACCTGCTCAATCAAATGCTGCTCTACAAACCTTTGGATGTCGTTCATATGATGTGATTTCCGTTCTATTAATTAACAGGGAATTCCGGAGCTGGGAACAACTGGGCCAAAGGTCACTACACGGAGGGGGCGGAGCTGGTGGAGCAGGTGGTGGACCGTGTCCGCAACGAAGCCGAGAGCTGCGACTGCATGCAGGGCTTCCAGTTCGTCCACTCTCTGGGCGGCGGCACCGGCTCAGGCATGGGCACGCTGATCATCAACAAGATCCGAGAGGAGTATCCAGACCGCATCATGAACAGCTTCAGTATCATGCCATCTCCGAAAGTCTCCGACACCGTAGTGGAGCCGTACAACGCCACGCTGAGCATCCACCAGTTGATCGAGAACACGGACGAGACCTACTGCATCGACAATGAGGCACTGTATGACATTTGCTTCCGTACGCTCAAGCTGACCACGCCCACCTACGGGGACCTGAACCACCTGGTGTCCCTGACCATGAGCGGGGTCACCACCTCCTTGCGCTTCCCGGGTCAGCTCAATGCCGACCTCCGCAAGCTGGCCGTCAACATGGTGCCGTTTCCACGCCTTCACTTCTTCATGCCCGGCTTCGCCCCCCTGACGGCACGCGGCAGCCAGCAGTACCGCGCCCTCACCGTGCCCGAACTCACCCAGCAGATGTTTGACGCCCGCAACATGATGACGGCATGTGACCCCCGGCGCGGGCGCTACCTCACCGTGGCCGGCGTCTTCCGCGGCCGCATGTCCACCAAGGAGGTGGACGAGCAGATGCTGGCCATCCAGCAGAAAAACAGCAACTACTTCGTGGACTGGATCCCTCACAACGTGAAAGTGGCCGTCTGCGACATTCCTCCCCGCGGCCTGAAAATGGCCTCCACCTTCATAGGAAACAACACGGCCATCCAGGAGATCTTCCGCAGAGTGGGAGAGCAGTTCTCCATGATGTTCCGACGCAAGGCCTTCCTGCACTGGTACACGGGAGAAGGCATGGATGAGATGGAGTTCACAGAAGCTGAGAACAACCTCAATGACCTGGTGTCTGAGTACCAGCAGTACCAGGACGCCACAGCTGACCAGGAGTGGGAGGCGGAGGAGGAGGTGACGGAGGTGGAGGGTCCTTCGTCTACAGTAACGAGCACCAGAGTGGAGATGGCGACCGAGACAGTGACGGAAACTAGCGTCACGGAGTGAGGAACTGACCAGTCTGACTGCGTGAAGGACATTTCACAACATCCCTTAAATTCATTTTAATATCTTATCATTTTATTGCTCCACTTCTTCACGACAAAAGTCCACAGTGAATTCAGACCACGGTGCAGAAAAGTTTTGTACAGTGTACAATAAATCATTCTTTACATCTTATGGAATTTTTAGATTAGTGCTTATTTTGCTTCGTTCTCATTTACTAATTAGTGTTTTATCAGTTTTATTTGCTGTACTGAATGGATAAAAGAGTTTTGTAAATAGGAAAATAAAGCTACCAGTGAAAACACACAATTCTCATTTCTAATATTTCTGCAAAACATCTTTAAAAGCAAACTGAGACTCTCAGGAAAAGCTGGAAGACCTCGAGCAGATCCCCTCAGAACTGGCATGTCACGCTCTGCCCAGCCGTGCGGCCTGACAGGACACGATTAAACTTAACCAGCTCTGCAGAAACTGATAAGCAGTGCAGAAAAGAGTTTCCCTTCACCGCAGACCACCGGCCGCTCCCGCTGGAGCTAAATTAGACTGAACTCGCACTTTCAAACACAGAGCAGCACCAGAGTATCACAGCACTGTTGAGCCTGCCGCTGGGTCTGCTTTCACAATAAATTCAGACTTTTCTTAATGTTACACATACAAGAAACATCAGCGCTGCATTAAGATTAACACCCCCTTTATTACAGAAATAAAAAGGTGTTTTTGTTTTATGTCAGAGACTCACTTTATTTGAACAGAATGCTGGTTTGGCCCATTGAAGACTAAACACTCACAGATCTCTGAGCTTGTGCTGATATTAGAAACTCTATTAGTGTCTAAGCTGAAGTTATGAAAAACTGCTACTGTCTCACTGTGGAGACGAACGCGGCTCCAAAACCGACGCGCTTTGCCTTCTTTTCATTGTGTTACTACATGCTCTGAATTCTATAATTCATTCAGCAGTGAAATATGAATAAAGTTATAACCCCAATTCCAATGAAGTTGGGACGTTGTGTAAAACATAAATAAAAGCAGAATACGATGATTTGCAAATCCTTTCCAACCTATATTCAATTGAATACACTACAAAGACATTTAATGTTCAAACGGATAAACTTGCAAATATTCACTCATTTTGAAGTTGATGCCTGCAACACGTTCCAAAGAAGTTGGGACAGGGGCGTGTTTACCACTGTGTAACATCACCTTTCCTTTTAACAACACTCAGTAAGCGTTTGGGAACTGAGGACACTAATTGTTGAAGCTTTGTAGGTGGAATTCTTTCCCATTCTTGCAGTTGCAACTTCAGTTGCTCAGCAGTCCGGGGTCTCCGCTGTCGCATTTTGGGCTTCATAATGCGCCACACATTTTCAATGGGAGACCGGTCTGGACTGCAGGCAGGCCAGTCTAGTACCCGCACTCTTTTACTACGAAGCCACGCTGTTGTAAAAAGTAATAAAAGCACAAACCAGTTTTTCTGCATCCTATACAGATACTGCATTTCTTAATTTAGCGATATTGTGGAAATGCAGGAAGGCTGTTCCAGAGATGTTACTTATATGTGTGTCGAAGGACAGATCAGCGTCTATCACAACACCAAGATTTTTAAGATGAGCTTGATGCAACTGAGAAACTGAAGTTTAAGTGTTAAGTTAGACAGTTGGTTTCTAGCTGCTTTTGTTGTTTCTAGCTGCTTGTTTTTAACTGAGTGTCATTGGCATAGCAGTGGAAATGTATACTGTGTTTATTGATAACGGTGCCCAATGGTAACATTTTGTGAATTGTGAATGATATCGACCCTAAAACAGAGCCTTGTGGGACACCATACTTTACTTTCGCAAAGACAGATAATTCACTTTTTACATTAACGAACTGATAGCGACCAATGAGGTAGGACCTGACCAGGAAAGAGCTCTTCCTGTTATCCCTACAAGGTTTTCTAGTCTATCTAGTAAGAGAGTGGTCTATTGTGTCCAATGCTGCACTAAGGTCAAGGAGGACTAGCAAAGACACTAGTGCTGTTTTTGTACTGTGATGTGGCCTAAAACCAGAAATTGAAAAATTTCAAATAGATGACTCCTATGCAAATAAGAGGTTAATTGTTTTGCTACCGCTTTTTCCAGGACCTTAGATATGAAGGGGAGATTCAAGATAAGTCTATAGTTTTATAAATTGCAGGGATCAAGGTCGGCTTTCTTAATCAGAGTCTAATTACTGCAAGTTTAAAAGTTTTTGGTATTTTTATTTTTATTTACAAACAGCAGCTCCTCAAACTGCTAAATGCTCTAGACTCCCACAGTGGACAGAGCTGGTCAGTGGGACGTTCTGGTGAGGTCAGGTCAGTCAGCAGTGTTTACTCGCTTACAGCAACTGGTCTTTCTTCTCAGAGATGCTCAGACGTCCTTATATGGGCGTGTCGGCAGGCAGAATGACAGACCTCAGTCGTCTATTTATACCGAGACCAAGTTCCAGAAATGAGGAGCTGTGGCTTCTGAAGTCGGTTAGTTCACACAGTCGTGTGAAGAAGTTAGTACACCCCACGAAACGTTTAGATGCGTCTTCATGGAAACTAATTTAACGAGTGACTGCATTTCAGCATCTTTTACACGCAAAGTCCCTGTGTAGCAAAAGTTAATACACCCCTACATACATCACCACGCCTAAAAATGACAGCTCTTTAGTAAAGAAAATGGTTCTATATAGAACCATGACCACTCAAAGAACCCCTTGCATGATTAAATGGTTCTTTTCGGATTGACAGAGAACATGTGGTATATGGTTCTATACAGATACTGTTATGATGTCAGGCTTATAACAAAAGAACACTTTTTGGTGCTGTAGAGAATATAAACGGTTCTATATAGAACCATCTACAGCCCGTTCTCCATCAGTCTGAAAATGATCACTCAAGCAGGACAGGAAGGATTATAGACACTGCAGAACAGTGGCTCCATCTGCTGACCAAGAATGAGAAAAGAAGGCAGGATTAACAGGAGACTCATAATTTATTATCAAAAGGATAAATCTGGGGTAAATTCACTAAGGTCTTCCAGGTGGTCACCAAGTCATCATGCTGGGATGGACACGTCCAATTCTTAAGGAGGATCTTCTGTGATGGGTCCTGGGGAAGCAAACAGAACGACAGCACAGGTTCACTGTAGAGCTGCTCAATCAATCACATGTAAATGCTCAATCAATTGACCTTTATTTGAACTGTGAGGGAAGTTTGAGAAGATCAAAAATAAAGAGCAGGAACATTAAAACACAGCACATTAAACGCTGATACCTTAAAATACAGGCAGTCTGCAGGGATGAAAGGGCTTCTTACATTTTCCATTCCACCTTAAATGCTGAAGCAGTTATATCCTGCCTCAGAATGGAGCCACTACAGCATTTAAGGTGGAGCGGAATGTTTGTAGGAAGCTAGAACGGATCCGCTGCAGCATTTAAGGTGGAGCGGAACGTTTGTGGGAAGCCAGAAGGGATCCGCTGCAGCATTTAAGGTGGAGCGGAACGTTTGTGGGAAGCCAGAAGGGATCCGCTGCAGCATTTAAGGTGGAGCGGAACGTTTGTGGGAAGCCAGAAGGGATCCGCTGCAGCATTTAAGATGGAGCGGAACGTTTGTGGGAAGCCAGAAGGGATCCGCTGCAGCATTTAAGGTGGAGCGGAACGTTTGTGGGAAGCCAGAAGGGATCCCCTGCAGCATTTAAGGTGGAGCGGAATATCTGTAGGAAACCAGAAGGGATCCGCTACAGCATTTAAGATGGAGCGGGATGTTTGTGGGAAGCCAGAACGGATCCACTGCAGCATTTAAGGTGGAGCGGAACGCTTGTGGGAAGCCAGAACGGATCTGCTGCAGCATTTAAGGTGGAGCGGAACATTAAGACAGAGACTCACATCATGCAGTTTTCACTTTGGTGACTTTCACGCTGGATTCTGCTTCTTTCAGCGCTTCTGTCCTGAGCTGGGGCTTCAGAGCTGCCCGGACCACCCTAGCACAGATAGCCGAGTACCTAATGTAGCTGAAACGACAGGAAATATCGCAGACAATCGATTAGAAAATATAAAATCCAGAGGCTGAACTTTCAGGGTCACTCAGACAAGCTAAGCTAAAGCTAAAGCCGCGCTATCAACCGGCTTTCGCGGCTCATTTCTCCACTTTCACGGGATAAAACACGAAATTCGACACCCAGCCGCGCGTTCCGGCGCTGGGCCGAGTACCTGAGGCCGGCCTGTCTCCAGTACGACACCATCTCTGCTGCTCTGCTCGGCTGAGACACGAACCTCGAACACGAACCAAGGGCGAAGACGAGGCCTGTCTAGGCTGGAAACACGTTAGCAGGAAACCGCTGCCTTATTGGCTGGGGCTAACGTCAATCACAAAACCAACCAATGAGAGACGTTAAATCGAAAAACCATCCGGAGCTGTATTCATTTTGTTTTTGCCTTTATATTTTATATATATTTTTTATATTTATATTTTATATATCTTTATATATTTATGTTAGGGCTTATATTTTTAAGGGGAATTCCACCCATTTTCCAAAATTCCTGCATAATTAAACGGTTCAGATGTAAACAGAGCGATTCTCTGTTCTAGATCAACTTACGGAGTCAGAACTGCTCACAGTGGTGGTGATAGGAACCAGACGTCCCCCTCTAAAAGCTCCTCACAGAAAGTTCCTACATGAAATGGTTCTGAATTTACTGCCTGATGACTGAGACGTTGTTTTATGATAGTTTAGAGAACTTCAGCTCCATTCATGGAGGAATATAGACTATTTTGTCTTCATTACATTCATTTTAAATGGTCGCTTGTGTTTATGTATTTATTTATGTGCTTTAACAGCTCCTCTAGAACACAGCACTTCACACCAAACACTCTGAATGAGTTTGTTTGCATCTCATCCATTTAACACACACACACACACACACACACACACACACACACACACACACACACACACACACACACACACACACATTTTCTAAGCCACTTCTCCCTCAGGGTATCCATTTAATAATGCAGAAATTTTCATAAATATATAAGGTCAAATATGTTTGTGCGCATGCATGGGTCGTGCATGCACCCAGCATGCAACAGCATAGAGGACAGCACTTGCCACCAAAGATCTTCTATGAGTCTATGCTGTTCAGAGGTGGACAAAGTACACAAAATATGTACTTGAGTTAAAGTGGATACCCAAGGTAAAATATTACTCCAGTAAAAGTAGAAGTCCTTACTGTAGACCTCAACTTGAGTAAAAGTACAGAAGTATTTGCCTTCAAATGTACTTAAGTATCAAAAGTAAAAGTACTAAAAGATTAATTATGGCTTTGATGTCCTGTTATCATTTTTATAACAAGACTGGCTTCATGAACTTATTTCAGGTGAAAATCCTCCAGCGTCTCTCTTGGTAAACCAGTCTTTTAATAGAACGTCATTAATTAGTGACGCTGACGTCTGTTAAAATGATCATAAGCACAAAACACTGAAGGTAAACAGTTTCCATCAGGGAGAACCGAGTGGCTCTGAAATCACTTTTTATACACAAGCAAAGTTTCCGTTTAAGATTACTTTTTAAATTAGTTACAAGCTGAATAAAAACAGGCTTTAAACTCAGGATCACAAAGAAGTTTTCCTTTACTGTGTTGATCTGTAGGTCTCTGTTCATAAACATAAACTAACCGAAACTAATTCACTATAAAAAAGTGTTTGTATGAATTCAGAAAAAAAGAAACATGAAATATGTGGACATATTTCTATATTGTGCTGCGCTGACGTTGAACCGTGTGCTGCACTGGGTCGGTATGACCAACAGGTCAAAACAAGCTTAGAACAAAGTGACTGCTGGGCCCTGATTGGTGCTCTGGCTTTGCGCGTCATTTGTTTTGACATGTTACGTTTTTATACACACAGAAACCAAAAGGAATGACAGATTTCTCAAAATGTAGTGGAACGTAACGAAAAACGTAAGTACAGATACACGAAAAAAACTACTTAAGTACAGAAACTAATTACATTTACTCAGTTACTGTCCACCACTGATGCTGTTGCATGCTGGTGAAGCAGGCTGAGGGTGGCAGACACGAACAGACTCAACAAAATGATCCACAAGGCCGGTGATGTTGTGGGTGTGGAGCTGGACTCGCTGACAGCAGTGTCGGAGAGGAGGACGCTGTCTAAGCTGAGTGGAGTAAAGAGAGCTGGACAGGTCTGGACAGGTGAACCTCCAGGTCACATCAGAGAGCAGAGAACCCTGAACCAGAGAATATGGAGGGAGGAGAATTCTCCATCTGTAACATCTTCTGGGTTTCTCAAACATTAGGGGGCGTTCCTGAGAAAGTCCAAAATGAATGGGTTGATATGGAGCTTTTGAGCAAAGTCATAGTTTATAAATGCTTAAATATTTTTAATGTAAAGAATTCAAAAATGTAATGAACAGCTTAAAAAAATTTAACACTGCTGTTATATTTCAGAGTTTTTAAACTCAAATTATATAAAATAGCCAGTGAGCTGCTCCACTAGCCAACTAATCAGCTCTCAGTAGCAGTAACACTAACCAGTCAGCTCTCAGTAGCAATAACACAAACCAATCAACTCTCAGTAGCAGTAACACTAACCAGTCAGCTCTCAGTAGCAGTAACACTAACCTATCAGCTCTCAGTAGCAGTAACACTAACCAATCAGCACTCAGTAGCAATAACACAAACCAATCAGCTCTCAGTAGCAGTAACACCAACCAATCAGCTCTCAGTAGCAGTAACACTGACCAATCAGCTCTCAGTAGCAGTAACACTAACCAGTCAGCTCTCAGTAGCAATAACACAAACCTATCAGCTCTCAGTAGCAGTAAAACTAACCAGTCAGCACTCAGTAGCAGTAACGTTAACCAATCAGCACTCAGTAGCAGTGACATTAACCTATCAGCGCTCAGCAGCAGTAACACTAACCAATCAGCTCTCACACACAACTCTAATATAAAACACACATCTAATATAAAACACACACCTCTAATATAAAACACACACCTCTAATATAAAACACACATCTAATATAAAACACACACATCTAATATAAAACACACACCTCTAATATAAAACACACATCTAATATAAAACACACACATCTAATATAAAACACACACCTCTAACATAAAACACACATCTAATATAAAACACACACCTCTAATATAAAACACACACCTCTAACATAAAACACACATCTAATATAAAACACACACCTCTAATATAAAACACACATCTAATATAAAACACACACATCTAATATAAAACACACACCTCTAACATAAAACACACATCTATTATAAAACACACACCTCTAATATAAAACACACACCTCTAACATAAAACACACATCTAATATAAAACACACACCTCTAATATAAAACACACATCTAATATAAAACACACACCTCTAATATAAAACACACCTCTAATATAAAACACACACCTCTAATATAAAACACACCTCTAATATAAAACACACACCTCTAACATAAAACACACCTCTAATATAAAACACACACCTCTAACATAAAACACACATCTAATATAAAACACACACCTCTAATATAAAACACACATCTAATATAAAACACACACATCTAATATAAAACACACACCTCTAACATAAAACACACATCTATTATAAAACACACACCTCTAATATAAAACACACACCTCTAACATAAAACACACATCTAATATAAAACACACACCTCTAATATAAAACACACACATCTAATATAAAACACACACCTCTAATATAAAACACACCTCTAATATAAAACACACACCTCTAATATAAAACACACCTCTAATATAAAACACACACCTCTAATATAAAACACACACCTCTAACATAAAACACACATCTAATATAAAACACACACCTCTAATATAAAACACACCTCTAATATAAAACACACACCTCTAATATAAAACACACACCTCTAATATAAAACACACCTCTAATATAAAACACACACCTCTAACATAAAACACACCTCTAATATAAAACACACACCTCTAATATAAAACACACACCTCTAACATAAAACACACATCTATTATAAAACACACACCTCTAACATAAAACACACCTCTAACATAAAACACACATCTAATATAAAACATGCTTGGCTAACATTTTGTGAATAGACAGACTAACACACTAAAATGACATGGATAGCACAATAATTTAAACTGACACACACAGAGCAAAACTTCTTTTTTCTTTTGAAGTCTCCAAAATCTAAACACATTTTCTACTTTACACACATTTTGCAATTGCATAAGATACAACAATCTGACAAAGTCACATGTTTGCCATATCAAAACACTGCCGTTCAACATGACAGTATAAGAGCTAAATGGCCAATATATGTGCCACCTGGCCAAACACCTCAATGGCTAATTGTTACCACTTCAATCAGGAAGTCAGCACTATATAAAGACCACAGGTGAGCCCCCCTTTTTACAACAACAGTGGAAGACGTTGCAGAGAGAGGGAGGGGGAGCAGGTGGGGGGGTGGGTGAGAGGTAGGGGTAGAGCTGGTAGAGGAGTTCATGGCCAAAGAAGACAACTTTGAAATGTGTTAAGTATTTAATAAACGGTATTTAAATAAATCAGCCTAGTTTACAAAATTGTGTTTTGTAAACTAGCAATTGGAAAAAACTGTGGTGTGGTGGGTAGCGCTGTCGCCTCACAGCGAGGAGGGCCTGGGTTCAATTCCCCGGCTGGGCGACCAGGATCCTCTCTGTGTGGAGTTTACATGTTCTCCCCGTGTCTGTGTGGGTTTCCTCCGGGTTCTCCGGTTTCCTCCCAAAGACATGCAGTCAGGCCAATTGTCATAAGTCATAAACCGTCTTAGTTCGTAATTACAGGCGCAGGACCAGCTCAGAGCTGCTGTGCTGTAATTTGATATCAGTGTAAAAAAGTTCTAGCCTTATGTTTAATTGTTTTGCATGTATGGATGTGCTAAATTGCCCCTAGGTGTGAGTGTGTGTGACCTTCTGTGTCTGTCAGTCTGCCCTGTGATGGACTGGCGACCTGTCCAGGGTGTACATATTCTTCTTACAGACTTCCACCAGAGAGCTCGCCAATTCAGAAAAGATAGATAAGATGCCTTTATGCACAGTGTACAACGAAATTGAGCAGCAGTCCAGCGGCACTTTCTACATGCAAAACAATTAAACATAAGGCTAGAACTTTTTTACACTGATATCAAATTACAGCACAGCAGCTCTGAGCTGGTCCTGCGCCTGTAATTACGAACTAAGACGGTTTATGACTTTTAAATCGAATCCTGTCTAAAACGCTGAAAATTCCTAAAAAAGCTCTGTGGGGTGTTTAATTCTCAATTAATGCTCAATTAGCTCGATAATAAACCCAGACAGAAAAGACTGTCCGCTCCGAACGTCCATTTAGGGCCGAACCGAGTCCCGACCGAGAGACTCCCCCACGCCGTGTGCAAATTCTACGATCTACAGATCGTCGCGTCGCCTGCGCTCCTACAGTGCGATGACGTTAAGCTCAGCGGTTCTGCGTCGCCAGTGTCAGCGGTGCGATTGCGTCAGTACGTGACTCACGTCCGTGTGACGTCCTGACGTCACAGGGCCTGGCTAGCGAAGAGGAAGAAACAACAACAACCGACGCGGCTCCTCCGACCCAGCAGAACCGCTCAGGAACCCGGGGTTTGGTCCAGCTCTCAGAGGTTTGAGGCTCAGCATGTCTCTGTTCGGGAAGCTGTTCGGCAGCGGCGGGAAAGGCGGGAAGGCTCCGAGCGCTCAGGAGGCGATCCAGCGGCTCAGAGAGACGGAGGAGATGCTGACCAAGAAGCAGGAGTTCCTGGAGAAGAAGATCGACCAGGAGCTCCTCACGGCCAAGAGGAACGGCACCAAGAACAAGAGAGGCGAGTTTAAGCTCGGATAAGCCAGCTTTGGCTGTCGGGGAGGAGGAGGTGTTGACGAGGCTGGAGTTGGCTTTCTCATCGCCAGCTTCTTGTTCCAGTTTCCCCGTTCCACCTTAAATGTAGCAGCGTTTAAGGTGGAACGGGGAAATTCGAGCAAGTAGCTATGTAACCTAGCTCCAGCACAGAGAGCCGGAAAGTGACTCTGTTAGTTAATAAGACGCTGGACTTCATCTCCAGCCACACCGCCGTTAGCATCCCAGCTAACAGCCCGGCAGCGCCGCTGTTTATCTGTCAGCGCTGCTAATGCTAACGATGCTAATAACAGTGTAGAGAGCTGTTTGCGGTCGTGCGGCGCTAATTTTATTAAACATTAGAAGCAGTAGAGATCGAAGAGCACAGCCAGCCCGCTGACCAATCAACACGGACACCCAGTAAACACGTCCGGACTCACTGAAGTCGCTAAACCGCCCTTTAACTTCAGGATTGCGCTCAAGGGGTTAGGCGGTACGGGGAGACGCATGATATCGCGATACTTTCAGTCGAGACGTTTTTACGATGCACGATATTCAGTTTGTATTTTGGAAAGTTGGCCAAATTGGACTAGTAATGCTTAAAAAGTGGTTTTATCTCATGTTTCACATCACAGGCTGCTAAATGAGGTTAAACAGGAGATTTGTAGTGAAACATGCAGGTTAGGGTTCTTTAAGTTTATAGCGTGATCAGGAACCCCTAAAGTGATGTCGCTGTAATGGTAAATATCGTCATCGCTCTCCCTGTTCAGCGTCCGAGTGTGACCGATATTGCATTTACACGGTTATTCAAGGGCCTTTAGTAAAGGCACTGGTTCTAGTCAGAGCCCTGAGTTCTGTATAGAACCTTTGTATGCATAAACGTTTGTTTTTGCATGGTGAAGTGGTTCTTTAGATCGATGTAGCACCAAAAAGAGTTCTGCTGTTGTTTACAATGTGAAGTTTATTTTCAGAAAGTTCCAGATAAAATCATAAAGCACATTCTCTGGCAATCGAAAGAACCTTTTCACCTTACAGAGAAGCATTCAAGCATGAAATGGTTCTATACAGACCACGTGACCAGAAAAGCATGCTGTGACATAATTAATCATGATAATGATACACATCGTCATGTGCTATGCTCTTCCTCCCAAATGTTCTGTATAGAACCATGAACACTCAAAGAACTGTTTCCATGATTTAAAGGTTCCCTGCATGGTGAAATGGTTCTTCATATTGATGGAGGATGTGTTGTATATGGTTCTATGGAGCACCTTTTGGAGAGTGGCTTTATACAGCAAAAAAGGGTTCTACTATATAGCTTGATGTCATAACAGTAGCAGAACCCTTTTTGTGCTATATAGACCCAGTTGTGGGCTGGAGGTTAAGGAACCAGCCCTGTGACCCCTCGGCTGACAGTCCATGACTGAAGTGCCCTTGAGCAAGTCACCTAACCCCCAACTGCTCCCCGGGCGCTACGGGTTGGGCTGCCCACCGCTTCGGGCAAGTGTGCTCACTGCCCCCTAGTGTGTGTGCTCTCTAGTGTGTATGTGGTGTTTCACGCACTGATGGGATAAATGTGGAGGTGAAATTCCACAGTGTGGAACACAGTCGGCTGGTGGTTCTAAATAATCTAAAGAACCATTTCATCATGCATTTCATCACATCCCACTAGAGTCCAGTTCCTGTTTAAAAGCGCCACTACTCAATAATTTACGGCTTAATTACCTGTGACAGTGATGAGTGCTGCACACGTGAGTAAAAAGCCCATCAGGAAAATACCTGCGTGTCAGTTGAGGAGAGAGAGAGAGAGGCAGAGAGAGAGAGGCAGAGAGATGGACAGAGAGAGACAGGACGGCACAAGAGTAACAAGAAATTCTCGTCCGTGTTTTTCTGTTGAAACTGTTTCCTTTATAGAGGCCTGAAATGAGACGTCTCTGTGTTGAGTGGCGTTAATTTAATAAACTGCTTCAGGAAAAAAGTGAAAACTTAGCTTTTATTTAACATGTTTTCTGCTTAAAACCGCCGAACCTTGTTCACCAACTGTCCTTAGGAAGGAATTTCAAATGTAGAATTAATTGGAATAATGTGTGAATAATTAGGCATTTTTTTAGATTTGTTTCCATTTTTTGGTCGCAGCTGTTTTTGGACATTTTCTTCTATATTTATTCATCTAATATATGAGTTTTCCTTTCCAGATGGCGAATATTTTGCTGTGCTTCTTTAAGGCGTTAAACTATTTAGTCCCAGTTTTTCTTTTGCTATATTAGTATAAATGCTGGTTTGTGAAACTTATTGATAATAATAATAATGCTGATAATAATAATATGTATTTACGCTCGGTGAGGCGCGATTCCACTCGACGCTCAGTCATGTTCGATTACACTCGCGCTTGGTGACGCTCGATTACACCTGCGCTCGGTGACGCTCGATTACACTGTTGCACTCGGTGACGCTCGATTACACTGTTATGCTCGATTACACTCATGCTCGGTGACGCTCGATTACACTGTTACACTCGGTGACGCTCTGCGACGCTGTGATTCTCGGCGACACCCTTTTGCTCTCTGTGACACCCTGTTACGCTCTGCGACACCCTGTTACACTCGGCGGCACTCGGCGACACTGTTACACTGTGATTCTCGGCGACACCCTGTTACGCTCAGTGACACCCTGTTACGCTCGGCGGCACTCGGGGACACTTGATTACACTCAATTACACAGTTACACTCAGTGACACAGTTACGCTCTGTGATACTTGATTACACACTGTTCCACTCGGTGACACTACTGCACTCTGGGGACGCTCAGTGACAGTTATGCTCTGTGGCACTTGGGGACACTGTTACACTCAGGAATACTGTTATGCTCTGTGACACGTGATTACACTCAATTACACTGTTACACTCCGTGACACTACTACACTCTGGGGACACTCAGTGACAATGTTATGCTCAGTGGTACTCAGGGACATTTACACTTACACTTGCACAGTTCCAGTCTGTGATGCTCGGTGACACTGTTCCAGTCTGTGATACTCGGTGACACTTACACTGACACTCGATGACACTGTTACACTCTGACACTGATGCTCCGAGACACTCGGGGACACTGTTACGCTCTGCGGCACTGTTACAGTCTGTGCTACTCGGTGACACTTACACTCTGTGCTACTCGGTGACACTGTTACACTCTGTGATACTCTGTGACACTGTTACACACTGTGATACTCTGTGACACTGTTACACACTGTGATACTCGGTGACACTGTTACACTCTGTGATACTCGGTGACACTGTTACACTCTGTGATACTCGGTGACACTGTTACACTCTGTGATACTCGGTGACACTGTTACACTCTGTGATACTCGGTGACACTGTTACACTCTGTGATACTCGGTGACACTCTTACACTCTGTGATGCTCGGTGACACTCTTACACTCTGTGATACTCGGTGACACTCTTACACTCTGTGATACTCGGTGACACTGTTACACTCTGTGATACTCGGTGACACTCTTACACTCTGTGATACTCGGTGACACTGTTACACTCTGTGATGCTCGGTGACACTGTTACACTCTGTGATGCTCGGTGACACTGTTACACTCTGACACTGATGCTCGGGGACACTGTGATGCTCGGTGGCACTCGGGGACCGTCGATTACACTTACACTCGGTGACAGTCAGTGACACTCGATTAGTTACAGTCAGTGACACTCGATTACGCTGTTACACTCGGCAACACACTGTTATACTCGGCGACACTCGGGACACTACACTTGGGGACACTCGGGACACTGTTACACTCGGCAACACTCGGGACACTTACACTCGGCGACACTCGGGGGACACTTACACTCGGCGACACTCGGGGGACACTTACACTCGGCAACACTCGGGGGACGCTGTTGCACTTGGCAACACGCTGTGACACTCGGGGTTACTGTTACACTCTGCGACACTCGAGGACACTGTTACACTCGGCAACACTCCAACACTCGGACACTTTTACACTCAGTGACACTTGATTACACTCGATTACACTGTTACAGTTGGTGACACTCGGTACACTTGGGGACACTTACACTCCATGACAATCGGTGACACTGTTACACTCAGTGACAATCGGTGATACTTGATTACTCTTGATTACTCTGACACTCTGTGACACTCTGACACTACTACACTCTGGGGACACTCGATTACACAGGGGGACACACTCGGTGACACATTCGGTGACACTTGATTACATTCAGTTACACGGTTACACTCGGTGACGCTCGGACAAGGTGACACTCGATTACACTGTGACACTCGATGACACTCGATTACACTTTGTTACTTTGTTACAGGACAAATAAAGTAAAAATACACAAATTGCTAAACAGTTCTTTAGAAAAAGCAGTGGTTCCATGTAGAACCATGAGATCTATATAGAACCATTTGCGTGCTTAAATGGTTCTTCACATGGTGAAATTGTTATAGATAGATAGATGGATAGATAGATGGATAGATAGATAGATAGATAGATAGATAGATAGATAGATAGATAGATAGATAGATAGATAGATAGATAGATAGATAGATAGATAGATAGATAGATAGATCATTTCTGTAGTTACGATGTAAAGCTTGTATCTGGTATAAGAACCTTTTATGTGCAATTTAGAACCATTGCATTATTAAGCAGTCTATCGAACCATTTAAGCGCGCACATGGTTCTGTAAAAAAAATTTCAGTCTGGTTTTAGGCCACGTAACAGTACAAAAACAGCACTAGTAAAAATTGTAAATGATCTTTTATTATTCCCTGACAAAGGAAATGTGTCTTTGATGGTCCTCCTTGACCTTAGTGCAGCATTTGATACAATAGACCACGCTATCTTACTAGATAGACTAGAAAACTGTAGGGGTAACAGGAACAGCTCTTTCCTGGTTCAGGTCCTACCTCACTGATCGCTATCAGTTCGTTAATGTAAAGGGTGAAGTATCTGTAAGCAGCATCTATCCTTGTAAAAGTAAAGTATGGTGTTCCACAAGGCTCTGTTTCAGGACCTATGTTATTCACTCTATATATATATATATATATATATATATATATATATATATATATATATATATATATATGCTACCATTAGGCACCATTATCAGTAAACATGACATATACTTCTACTACTATGCTGATAACACTCAATTATATGTATCAAGCAAACCAGATGATAAAATTAAACTTGGCAAGATTGAGGACTGTATAAAAGACATAAAAGACTGGATGTCGAGTAACTTTCTGCTACTTAACTCGGATAACACAGAGGTCCTCCTTCTTGATCCAAAAGCAGCTAGAAACAAACTGAATTAACATTTAAACTTAACAATTTCTCAGTTGCATCAAGCTCATCTGTTAAAAATCTTGGTATTGTGATAGACGCTGATCTGTCCTTTGACACACATATAACTAACATCACTAGAACAGCTTTCCTGCATTTCCGCAATATCGCTAAATTAAGAAATGCATTATCTCTACAGGACGCAGGAAAACTGGTTTGTGCTTTTATTACTTCAAGGCTGGATCACTATGATGCCCTGCTGTCTGGGTGTCCCAGCAAAAGCCTCAACAAGCTTCAGTTAGTCCAGAACGCTGCAGCCAGAGTCTCACAAGAACCAGAAAGTTTGACCATATTAGCCCAGTTTTATCAGCCCTGCACTGGTTACCAGTTAAATTTCGCATTGATTAGAAAATTCTATGACTGACCTATAAAGCTCTAAACGCCCCTCAGAGTGAATTTCTCTCCTATTATGAACCATCACGCCTACTTAGATCACAAGGTGCTGGTTTACTACTGGTACCTAGAATTAATAAAGCTACATCAGGGGGAAGAGTTTTCTCATACAAAGCCCCCCAGCTCTGAAATAATCTACCTGTTAATGTTCGGGACTCAGACACAGCCTCAGTCTTTAAGTCTAGGCTAAAAACTTACTTGTATATTGGAGCCTTTGGTGATTAGTCTTCCCTGTCCGATCTAGACCTGCCATAGTCTGTGCTGCTCTGTTACACTGAAATCTGTGGTCAGTCACTCGTTAAAGAACTGACTGCGTTTTTTTTATTTCCTCTCTTTGCCGAGTTGATCATCTGCCCATCTTGTGCGTCTGATGCTGTTGCCTCTTCAGCCTTGATCGGGTGCCACTACTCACCAGCCTTCTGGACCGGCTTGACCACCACTGAGCTTCTTGCTTTACAACGCTGTGCAGTCCTCACCCTCAGATGCTGCTGCTGCTGCATAATCATAAATTAATCAAGTTAACCAGTGCATTTCTTTTCCCCACTTTGTACTATAATACTTTATGTTAATTAAGATTAAGAGACCCTTATTAGTCCCACAACCGGGGAAATTTCAACTCCGCATTTAACCCATCCGTGAAGTGAAACACCCCATACACACTAGTGAGCACACACACACACACTAGGGGGCAGTGAGCACACTTGCCCGGAGCGGTGGGCAGCCCAATCCCAATCCGCAACGCCTGGGGAGCAGTTGGGGGTTAGGTGTCTTGCTCAAGGACACCTCAGTCATGTGCTGTCGGTTCTGGGGATCGAACCGGCGACCTTCCGGTCACAAGGCTGGATCCCTAATCTCCAGCCCACAACTGCGCCCACTAATGTTTGCTATCCGGTGTCGACCCTAGGAGGATGGGTTCCCCTTCTGAGTCTTGGTTCCTCTCAAGGTTTCTTCCTCTTTTAGGGAGTTTTTCCTTGCCACCGTCGCCGCTGGCTTGCTCATGGGGGCTCGGATCTGGATTTTCTTTTCTTTCTGTAATGCTGATTGTTCTGTAAAGCTGCTTTGTGACAACACCTGTTGTAAAAGGTGCCATATAAATAAACTTTGCTTGTTTGCTGTATAGAACTTTATTTTATAGAACTCTTTATTGAAGAACCCTTGAAGGCCCCTCTGTTGCGAGAGTGCACTGATAGGCTGGTTTAAATGTGTGTGATGTTGGTTCTCTGTTCTAGCAGGTCTTACAGATGCTGTATGAAACAGAACACCTGATGGTTCTGATTATCAGCAGGAAATCTGAGGCTCTGTTGTTCCTGCAGTACAGTGTGATTACATGATCAGTAACGGGCTGTTTTTTGGTCGTGTGTTCTGAGTGTGATCACCGTGTCTGTCCTAACGTGGTCTAATTTCGGCCGTAGCTCCTCACTGCAGACTCGCTCAGGGCCTCTCTGAGCCAGTGGATCTGATCACGTGACCGTATTTACATCACCCTCATAAACACCTTCATAAGAAATCAGCACAGCCTGTGATTTAACAAACCGAAATACATTAATAGTCTGTCAGTTTTCTCTTAGGCTCGTAAAAAGAAAGAAAGAAAGGGATAAACAAACAGGAAAGGAAATAAATAAATAAAGAATCTAAAGTGTTGTTTTAGCACATTCACTGCATTAGAAATACCTTAATCAGTCCCTTAAAGTCACTGTAGGTGTATTGTGTGTGTGAAGTGAGGACTGATGTGTTGTGTCTGCTGTGAAACAGCTGCCCTGCAGGCGCTGAAGCGCAAGAAGCGGTACGAGAAGCAGCTGGCGCAGATCGATGGAACCTTGTCCACCATCGAGTTCCAGAGGGAGGCGCTGGAGAACGCCAACACCAATACTGAGGTCATCAAGAACATGGGCTTCGCTGCTAAGGCCATGAAGGCTGCTCATGACAACATGTACGTTACTGATACTTCAGTCTGAATAACCCAAGTCTTATTAACACTACTGCAGGTACGGTACTCTGGAGTTAAAGGAGAACTCCACCGATTTTCCAGAATTCCCCATAATTGAGGTGTAAACATAGAGGTGTGAAATGCTTCAGACGTCTTTACTGTGGTGGTGATAGGAACCAGGGGTCGCCATGACTACAACACAGATATGGACATTTTATTTACCATCCAGAACCACCAGAGAACCTACGAGTCTTCTGAGTTTGTATGGAATGTTGAAGATGGAAAACAGCGGAAAGTTTTTTTGTGGGCTTTTCTGCCTCCTGCATGTTTCCCTCCACCTTGAGTGGATTTTAAGACCAAAATCTTCTCTAAACTATCATAAAACAGCATCTCCGTCATCAGGCAGTGAATCCAGAACCATCTCATGTAGGAAATTTCTGTCATGAGCTTTTAGAGGGGGACGTCTGGTTCCTATCACCACCACTATGAACAGTTCTGACTCTATAAGCTCCTTTTTTTCTATCACAGATGGTCAGTTCAGGGTAATGTTTGCAACATAGATGTTTACTTCATAATGTTTTTAGCCGTGTATGATTTGTTTGGACCTGGTTGCTGCAGTTACCAGTAAACTGTTTTTACTTTTTGACGGCTTCAGCGACAGATCAGAGCTCAGTCAGAGTTTAAAAGCGTTCTTCTAGCCTTTATGAGGTAAAATGATGTCCACAAACCTCAAAATTCAGTAAAACAGCAGAATTAACAACCCAGTAAAACCTGGAGAGTCTCACCTGCCTGAGTGTATTAAAGCTCTCAGGGTCTCCTTTCACACACGAGGTGAAACCTGCTGTATTCGAGTGACGATTATAAGCAGAAACGATTAATTTATAAAGTGAGTTATAAATATTGTCCGGTGTTCTTGGACAAAAGTATGTGGACGCACCCATCACTAATAGGTGTACAATCAAGCACACAGCACATTAGTGGCCACACAGGCCTTCATCATCATTATCTAATGTGGACAAATCTGCTGAACTGAGTCAGAATCAGGACTGAAAACACATCTGGGACTTTTAACTGATCTTGGACTTTAGATTAAAACCCTGCTTTGCGTGACTCTGTACAGTGACTGTTTCTGTGACAATTTTAGCTAATTTTGAGCTCAAAAACACGCAGCTTTGAGCAGCTCTTCACACGGAAAATCATTTTTTTTATTAAAACACTAAAATGTGCTAAACTGCAGAAAATATGGCAATTTTTAATGTTCCTCACTGACTTTCAGACTTTGGGACACATCTACTCCAAAACAATGGGATCTAACTGCTCACCATGTGGCCATGAGGGACAGGGATGCAGCCTCACTTCCTGCTCTAAAATGCAGGGGCGGGGCTAAAATAAGGCTCTGCCTTCAGACTAAATCTCTGTGTTTCAGTAGTGACATGAAAACATCAGGCAGTGTTTTTATAAAAAATTAAACTCTTTTATAAATGTAAACATTCCAGCTTCTCTTGTAAAGACCTGTATAAAATTAAATCATTGTTGTCGTTAGTGACACCATCTGTGTGCCATCGTTCCTCAGGGACATTGACAAAGTGGATGAACTCATGCAGGACATCACAGAGCAGCAGGAGCTGGCACAGGAGATCTCGGACGCCATTTCCAAACCTGTCGGCTTCGGGGAGGAGTTTGATGAGGTGAGATGCATCAGTATCATCAATATCATGCTGCTATAGCAACTTGCACTCTGGACTTCATACTGCTGCTAACTGCCTACTCTCCTACTCTCCCTCTCTTGTGTACTTTCCTATTTTGTGTTTTTGTATCTATTGCTTATATTTATCTATTTTAATAACAGCTCTTGGGTGTAAACTGGACCATGAGATCTTAATTTCGTTCCACCTCATGTACCATGTGATGCGAATGACAATAAAATCTCCTTGAATCCTTGAATCCTTGAATGAAGCAGGCAGACGTTTCAGATGCTCGGTGTTACAGGGAGATGCACTTGAAAAGCGAGCAAAGTACTAGATCATTAATTTATTACTTAAGCCTCATATTTTACAAACAGAAAAATTAAGATAAAAGTGGGATTTGTATTGTAGTAATAAGGCTCCTTTCACTCTTTCTGCTCACTTTTTGTTTCCACAGAGCTGCAGCTGCTTTAGTTTCTCACCTGAATATTTATTGTAATGTTCTGCTGCTTCATGTCTGATTAAAAAGACTGCAATGAATTTTCTAAAGCTGAGGCTCATTTGCTGCGGCTCTCAAAGAAATTGTATTAAAATTTCCATCAAAGCTGCTGGTTCTCAGTGTTTAGTTAGAGCTTTTTGGCTGCAGTCTGGACTGAACTAAACCCCACTTAACTGACCACCACTTAGCTCAAAAACAGATCCGTAGGCCACTTAAACTCTGTCCATGGGCCACTTTTGGCCCTGGGGCCAGACTATGGACCAAACCAGACCTGCTATATCCCATTTCTGCTAATAGATTTTGTTAAATCTCTCACACTGCAGCTTTTAATGTCCTGCCTGGATACATAAATGTAAATAATTAAATAAGTGTCCGTGGCTGTGTGCTCTGTTGTTGCAGGATGAGCTGCTGGCTGAGCTGGAGGAGTTGGAACAGGAGGAGCTGGACAAGAACCTGCTGGAGATTGGAGGCACAGAGAATGTACCACTGCCAAACGTGCCCTCAACATCCTTACCTTCCAGACCAGGTATGTGTCACACACACACACACACACCCTCTTGTAGTGTGTTAGTGTATCTGCCTGTACAGTCTTTAAGGCTGCGTTCACATTACCAGGTTGAAGCAGCACAAATCCGATTTTTTTTGTTTTGCCCTAATGTGACTCTGAATCTGGTGTTTTCAGGGCTGTGTGCACACAAATCTGATCGTTTCAAATCCGATCTGAGTCACTTTCATTTGTGGTCCTAGATCGGATCCGTATCCGATTCATGGCCGTGTGACCTTAATGTAACGCTCAGATCAGAATTCATGTGCTTTTTTCCACTGAGCTGCTCCATCATTCAGCGTTACCATGGCAACAGAGCCAAGCAGACGTTAAAGCCTGTAAACGGTGGAAAAGCAGCTCATCTCACCTTTTTCTCCTTCATCTGGCTCTAATAATGAAGCTGAGAGCTGATCAGAGTTAATGATCTTCTCAGCGAAGCTCGTTCTGCTTGTTACTTTCTGCTGATGATGCAGAGATTCAGTCACGTGACATTACTGAGGAGGATGAGCTCACAAGGGTCATTTCAGGAGCCGGTTCATCACATTAGTGACGGATATGAGTCACTGACCTAAACAAGGGTGAACCGTCAAGTCAGAGAGATCGGCTTTGAGCAAAACACAGTGTGGCCTGTAATGTGAACACAGCCTTGGTTGACGAGCTGATGCAGATGTAACGCTTTTACTGTGTTTGTAATTACAGCAAAGAAGAAAGAAGAGGAGGATGAGGATGATATGAAGGATCTGGAAGCCTGGGCAGCCAATTAATACCTGCTGTTCTCCACACACACACACACGCGCTCTCTCTCTCTCTCTCTCTCTCTCTCTCTCTCTCTCTCTCTCTCTCTCTCTCTCTCTCTCTCTCTCTCTCTCTCTCTCTCTCTCTCTCTCTCTCTCTCTCTCTCTCTCTCTCTCTCTCTCTCTCTCTCTCTCAAACACACACACACACACACACTTCCCACTCCACACTCCACATACTGATTATTGCAAGTGAAAGACTTTAAGGTTTAGCGTGACGTGTTTGGACCTGAGAAGATGAAGATAAATTTATAGAAGAGGAAAGCAAACAGCACCGCAACTACGAAACACACACTACTCTAATAAATCCTGCTGCGCTTTTACCGTCAACAAGTCATCAAAGCAAGACAGAGGCCACGTGTCTCTCGTCTGTGGACCGTAAGGATGGAAACCTTGAGGAGAGGCTTCATGTAGAATTGATACTCTATTGTCTTATATATTGATCTGATAACACTCCAATAGCAGAGATGCTCTTTACAGCATACGCCACAATCTGATACGGTTTTCCAGCATTTGGTCGGAGTGAATGCGTGGTATTGTTTTATTTTATTTTTTCTCCCCAGTTGTTAATCCGGGGAGTTCTGGACCAGATTCCTGCACAGTTTGTTGATTTTCCTGCTCAGACGCTCCTGATTGATCCAGTTCATTTCCGGGTTGAGTCGTTCTGTCGGAGCAGAGGAATCAGGAAGCTGCGCTGGAGTCTGGCTCTCCGTTAAAAGAACACTAATTTGCTATCGAATGCACTTCGGCTCCTGCATGGTCTCGCTGCATCATGATGAAAATACCGAGGTTTTTATTAGAACAGGGACTGGGCTGCTGAGTAAAGGCCGTGAAGCAGAGCCCTGTGATCGGCTCTTCTCCTCACAAGCGTCGGTGAATGACCCAAAAGCGTTTTTCGGGAGGAGAGCTGTGGATGAAGGTCTGGTTTAACGTGCGAGTGTGTAAACAGGTGTCGGTGGTTCAGATTTATTATTTAATATCATGTTTTACTTTGCAGAGTCGGTTACTTTAATATTCTGGGTTCATCCTGGTACAAAGGTTACTTTATTTTATTAGGTTCTCTCCTTTTCTAGAGCGAATATAAACTCATTTCATGTCTGTGTTCCTCAGAGAAGCTCTGTATGAGGCTGGGATGTTCTGGAGGTGCTCCTTTCTGTGTGTTTGCCTGTAAAAGGTTTCTGAGTTTTGTTTTCCTCATAAAAACCTTGCTTTCTTACGTTCTGCCCTGCCTTTCGATGTCCTTCTTAACCGTATGCCTAAATTAAAGGTTTTGCCAAATGACCCCTTTTTTCTGGACTTTTGTTGAGCTCTTATTTTGCCCCTCATTAATTTGATCAGAATCATTTCAGCTTCATAAATAATCAGATATTGGAAGTGTGAGCTGTGCTGAGCATGTCTTTGTGAGATGACGTGGTGAGAACACAGGCCTGATGGATTATCGATCTGATTTTTAAAGTCCATTTAAAGCGTTCGCTGAGCTTCCACCCAGAGTCTGTCCGTCGCTGCTCGGTCAGCAGCTTTTAGCGTTTTCTTTCTCTCTCTGGTTAAAACGGAGGACGAACCCGATCCTAATGCTGTCTGGGGTAATGCAGAACTGACTTGTACAGAATCTGAAAGTAGCTTTAATGCATTTGTATGTTCTCATTACCTTGTTGTTGTTGTTGGATTTATTATTACTATTAAAATGTATTGAATATTTTCACTGATCATGTATTTCCTGCTAAAGGTAGCATTTCCATAAATATTTGACCTGCTTTAACCCCATAAAGGTTCCACAGTAAGGACAAAGCTCTGTTCTCAGGGGAACCAGGAGCTGGATTCATACGAGCTTTCTCAAGGAAGAAAAAAAAACTTGTGAAGGTTCTTAAGAAAAACACTAAGACGGTCATGAGACTGGACCTCGTTCACCAAATGTTCTTAAGACATTTCCACTTTAAACCCACTTAAACAGTTTAGACGAAGACTCTGACTCTCCAGTGTTCTCTATGTGGGGTTTGTTCTTCGGTAAGAACAGAATGTACACACAGTCGAGAGCACAAAGGTTAGAACAGTTCTGTGACTTAAGAACACATGAATCTGATGGAGACTTGGAACCTTCATCAAGAACACACTTGACACACTGAAGAGCACGCTTGACACACTTTAGAACAGACTTAACACTTGAGAACACGCTTTAGAACAGACAACACACTTTAGAACAGACTTTAGAACATGCTTAAGAACAGACTGAGCACACTTTAGAACACACCTAACACAGTTGAGAACACACTTGAGGACATGCTTTGGAATGCGCTTTAGAACATAATTTAGAACAGACAACACACTTGAGAACACACTTGATACACTTAACAGCACACTTTAGAACACACTTTAGAACAGATATAAGAACACACATTTGAAAAGACTTAACAGACTTTAGAACACACTTTTGAAAACGCCTTAGAACAGATTGAACACGCTTTAGAACAGACTTAACAGGCTTCAGAACAGATTTTAGAACATGCTTAAGAACAGACTGAGCACACTTTAGAACACACCTAACACAGTTGAGAACACACTTTATGACACGCTTTGGAATGCGCTTTAGAACATAACAGCACACTTTAGAACACACTTGAGAACAGACTTAACAGCATGCTTAAGAACACGCTTTAGAACAGACTGAACACACTTTAGAACAGATATAAGAACACACATTTGAACACACTTTTGAACACACTTTACGACACGCTTTGGAATGCGCTTTAGAACATAATTTAGAACAGACTTAACACACTTTAGAACACACTCGATACACTTAACAGCACACGTAACAGCACACTTGAGAACAGACTTAACAGCATGGTTAAGAACACACTTAAGAACACGCTTTAGAACAGACTGAACACACTTTAGAACAGATATAAGAACACACATTTGAACAGACTTAACAGACTTTAGAACACACTTTTGAACACGCTTTAGAACACGCTTTAGAACAGACTTTAGAACAGATTGAACACGCTTTAGAACAGACTTCACAGACTTTAGAACACGCTTTAGAACAGACTTTAGAACAGACTTAATATGCTTTAGAACATGCTTGAGAACAGACTGAACAGACCTTAGGTCACACTTTAGAACAGACTTAACACACTTGACGACATACTTGACACACGTAGGAAGATGTTTTATAACGAGGCCCAATGTTTTTTTTTATGTCTGCTGTGTTTCCATTTCCAGTTTAGCATAAACATGAAATACACTTCATATTTATATGAACACAAAAGTGCATTTGAGTGTGTTTGTGAAGCCGTTTCTGTGACGTCACTGAGAAATGAACCTGTTGATTATCACCATAAGAGCCGAAGCAGAGCCTAACACAATGACACTGACTGCAGAAGGATCATTACATGGAATTATATGTATATGTTCACACTCCTGTGTCTCAGAATCAGCTTTCCGGAAACAGGAAAGGTTCCACTTTTAGTTTGATTATAAATATATTGAACTTTCTGTGAATGTTGTGCAGTCAAATCCACTGAAAGCACTAAACTGAACTCAGTGTAGCCCAAACTCAGAACAGCATTGACTGTCTCTGCGGAACAAACATGAGGTTCTACTGTAAACAGATCACCGATCCTGAACGGCTCCGATTCATAAATCAGAATCCTTTATTGATCCCAGAGGGAAAGTTGTTACAGTTGCAACCATTTATGTAAAAGAATAAACACTTTAATAATTTAAAACAAAGAGAAAGATAAATTTGCAATATGTGCACGAGGTTTAAGTTCTTATGACTATAGTAAAGTGGCGGTGACTGTAATTATAAATATTAAACATCTAGTATAAAGCAGTTCAAATTATTTAAATTATTGCCCCTCTGAGTTTTTGCACACAATTATTATTATTACCCATATGAACAGTTTGGTATTGAGTTTTGCACAGATGAATCACACACTGAGGGAGGAGCTATAGAGTTTTATGGCCACAGGTAAGAATGACCTCCTGTGGCGCTCTGTGGTCATTTCCGTAGAATGAGTCTTGCACTGAATGAGCTCCTGTGTCTCATCACCTTGTCATAGAGTGGGTAGGAGCCATTGTCCATAATGGCCTGCAGCTTAGACAGCGTCCTCCTCTCCGACACGGCCGTCAGTGAGTCCAGCTCAAAACCCACAACACCACCGGCCTTGAGGATCAGGTTGTTGAGTCTGTTGGCGTCTGCCACCCTCAGCCTGCTTCCCCAGCATGCAACAGCATAGAGGATAGCACTCGCCACCACAGACTCATAGAAGTGCACAAACATCATCATCAGAGCATCGTTTACTGCAGACTTCAGTAGACGGTTCCTCAAGGGTTCTTTACTAAAGATAGTAGTTCTATAAAACCATGAACAGTCAGAGAACCCTTTGCCCGTGGACAAGGTTTTTCAGGTTGACTGAGAATGTGTTCTATACAGCACCAAATAGGGTTCTTTTATAAAGACGCACTTGGTGTAACAACAGGAGAACCTTTTTCAAAAGCGTTCAGAAAGTTCCTTAACTGTTCATGATTCTATATAGAACCATTTTCTTAACTGAAGAACCCTTGAAGAACCATCTGTTTTAGGAGTGTATAGTAATGATTACGACATTCAACATTATCTTGAATTGAGTGCGTTTATGAATAAATATCTATGTTTGCTATTTGCGCTGTGATTGGCTGGCGACCTGTTCAGGGTGTTTCCTGCCTTCCGTGCAATGACTGCTGGGATAGGGTCCAGTTCCCCCCACAGCCCAGCAGGATAAGAAAGAGCTTAGAAAGAGTGTGTGTGTGTGTGTGCGTGTGTGTGGCTGTATGGGTGTGTGTGTGGGTGTGTGTGTGTGTGGCTGTATGTGTGTGTGTGTCTGCGTGTATAGCTGTATGTGTATTTGTGGCTATATGTGTGTGTGTGTGTCTTTTACAGGAGGAGCTTCTAGAAGGACAAACGGACACAAACATCTCCGAAGTAAATTCAGGGTCACTCAGAAACGGTGGTTTAATCTCAGAGATGGTGACTGAATCAACAGCTGCTGTGTTGGTTTTTGTTTATGTCAACATTAGAGAAGAAAATGTTCTATTAAACGAAGGTCCAGTCCACACTTCCAGAGTTCTGTAGGAACAGGAACAGATAAGAGTGAGTGAGTTTAATAATGTACCTGCTTCTGTTGACCTGCAGGACCTGGATGGAAATGTCCAGTCCGGTGGACGTGTGGACTGAGGAGGGTGTTGTCACAGTGAGTTGGTGATTGTGCATTGCTTTGTTAACACTACTGTCATCTGATTTGTGTCATGGAATAACATATGTCTTTTTTCCATCCCTAATATCTCCAATAGACTCCCATTTGTTTTTGCCAAAATTGCTCAAATACAAAAGCCCAATTATTTTTTTGCCTGACATCCACCAAACTCCATGTGTTCACTCAAGGCAGGACCTCAAACTCTACAGCCACACTGACCTGCACTCCTCTATGTGTGGTTTTTTCATCCCTCCTTTCTCTCACAGACTCCCATTCATTTTCAACAGCACGCAGCTGCATTATAAAGCATTTATATCAGGGGGTCCAAAGTCTGGCCCCAGGGACAAACGTGGCCGTGTCTGTTTTGGAGTGTGTAATAAGTTTCTTTCCAGCAAGTGCACAGCAGTTCTTCCCCTCACCTGATGGTGGCAGCTGTGCTGTAAGATTACAGTGTAACGTTGCACTGCGTGAACAAAGTTTAGCTAAAGATTAGCTAAAGAGCCTTTTTTCTCGGACTGAGCTGCAGATCCATCTACTGACCACATTTAGTCCAGACTGAGCCGTAAAGCTCAAACTAACACTGAGAGCCGCAGAAAACCAGCCTCATGTTTCAAAAGATTGTAACAAATTTAAAACCAACAGACATGAAGCAGCAGAGCATCGCAGTAAATATTCAGGAGAGAAACTGAAGCAGCTGCAGCTCTGAGTCTCACAGCTCCGACTTCATATCAGAGCAGGAAATATTAGCCCTTTAAAGAGGAACAATAACGACTGATTAATCAGCTGTTAATTGAAGTGTCTGGCATCTTTTACTCAGTGATGGGAAACAGCAGCTCTGATTCTGAGCACTGATGATTTGAAAACTTGTCACAGTACAGTCTGGCCCTCTGTGACAAAGTTTGCACCCGTCTGATTTCAAAATCAAATCAAATCATGTTTATTGTCATCACATTTACACAGGTGGTGGAAAGTGAGTGAAAATCTTAGGTGCCTAGTCCCCTTACAGAATTCAAATACAAAAATATATATAAATATCTAAGAAGAAAAATAAATATATATATATAAATACACTGCTCAAAAAAAATAAAGGGAACACTTAAACAACACAATATAACTCCAATTAAATCAAACTTCTGTGAAATCAAACTGTCCACTTAGGAAGCAACACTGATTGACAATCAATTTCACAGCTGTTCTGCAAATGGAATAGACAACAGGTGGAAATCATTGGCGATTAGCAAGACACACTCAATAAAGGAGTGGTTCTGCAGGTGGGACCACAGACCACTTCTCAGTACCTTTCTGCTTTCTGGCTGATGTTTTGGTCACTTTTGAATGTTGGTGGAGCTTTCACACTCGTGGTAGCATGAGACGGACTCTACAACCCACACAAGTGGCTCAGGTAGTGCAGCTCATCCAGGATGGCACATCAATACGAGCTGTGGCCAGAAGGTTTGCTGTGTCTGTCAGCGTAGTGTCCAGAGGCTGGAGGCGCTACCAGGAGACAGGCCAGTACACCAGGAGATGTGGAGGAGGCTGTAGGAGGGCAACAACCCAGCAGCAGGACCGCTACCTCCGCCTTTGTGCAAGAAGGAACAGGAGGAGCACTGCCAGAGCCCTGTAAAATGACCTCCAGCAGGCCACAAATGTGCATGTGTCTGCACAAACGGTTTGAAACCGACTCCATGAGGATGGTATGAGGGCCCGATGTCCACAGATGGGGGTTGTGCTCACAGCCCAACACCGTGCAGGACGCTTGGCATTTGCCAGAGAACACCAGGATTGCCAAAGTCGCTACTGGCGCCCTGTGCTCTTCACAGATGAAAGCAGGTTCACACTGAGCACACGTGACAGACGTGACAGAGTCTGGAGATGCCGTGGAGAGCGATCTGCTGCCTGCAACATCCTTCAGCATGACCGGTTTGGCAGTGGGTCAGTAATGGTGTGGGGTGGCATTTCTTTGGAGGGCCGCACAGCCCTCCATGTGCTCGCCAGAGGTAGCCTGACTGCCATTAGATACGGAGATGAGATCCTCAGACCCCTTGTGAGACCATATGCTGGTGCGGTTGGCCCTGGGTTCCTCCTAATGCAGGGCAATGCTAGACCTCATGTGGCTGGAGTGTGTCAGCAGTCCCTGCAAGGTGAAGGCATTGAAACTATGGACTGGCCCGCCCGTTCCCCAGACCTGAATCCGATTGAGCACATCTGGGACATCATGTCTCGCTCCATCCACCACAGACTGTCCAGGAGTTGGCGGATGCTTTAGTCCAGGTCTGGGAGGAGATCCCTCAGGAGACCATCCCCCACCTCATCAGGAGCATGCCCAGGCATTGTAGGGAGGTCATACAGGCACATGGAGGCTACACACAATACTGAGCCTCATTTTGACTTGTTTTAAGGACATTATATCAAAGTTGGATCAGCCTGTCGTGTGTTTTTCCACTTTAATTTTGTGTGTGACTCCAAATCCAGGCCTCCATTGGTTAATAAATTTGATTTCCATTGATTATTTTTGTGTGATTTTGTTGTCGGCACATTCAACTTTTAAAGAACAAAGTGTTTAATGAGAATATTTCATTCATTCAGATCTAGGATGTGTTATTTGAGTGTTCCCTTTGTTTTTTTTGAGCAGTGTATATATACACTAGTACTGCACTATTCCAGTGTACAGCTGTATAGTAATAAGTTCTAAAATAAAACTATGAAACGTGCTGCTGTTCACATCCCGTATGTGCCGTTAGTCTGAGGTGTGAATGAGGTCTGGTTTGTCCATGGAGATCATCATGACACAGAGGTGCAGTGACAGGCCTATAGACCGATACACCAATACTACTGGCTGTTCAGCAGCCTGATGGCCCGGGGGGAAGAAGCTGTCCCAGAACCGGCTGGTTTTGGACTTTATACTTCTGTAGCTCCTCCCGCTCGGCAGCTGTGAGAACAGACAGTGGCTTGGATGGGTGGAGTCCTTCTGAATCCTCCTGGTCTTCCTCAGGCAGTGGCTAGTGTATAAATCCAGGAGGTTTGGGAGCTGGACCCCGGTGACGTGCTGGGCCCAATGGCAGTGCAGTTTCCATACCTGGTGGTGATGGATCTGTTGGAATGTTCTCCACAGTACGTGTGTAGAATGTTCTGAGGATGATTTATACTATTATATAATGTATATATTATGTAATTCTCTATATAAAGTATGTAGATGCTATACTGTCATTAATAAACACTTTATACACCAACTGTTTAGCTCAGACATGTTTAGGCCTCATTTATCACAGTTCTGATGTCATATTGACCCACAGAGGCCCATTATCAGCTCTAGGGTCAAGGATTGTTTTCAGGTTGACAGTTTCCAAACCAAGCTAAAGGGGAAGTCCACAGATTTTTAAAAAATTGTCTGCATAATTAAACTGTTGATTAATCTCAAACCACATGTCTGAAATTATTATTATTATTATTATTATTATTATTATTGTGGCTGTTGTTGTTGGTGAAGGGGAATTCCACCACTTTTCCAAAACTAAATGTAAAGTCGTTTGGTGTGAAATGCTCTGTTTTAGAGTTAGAACTGGTAACGGTGGTGGTGATAGGAACCAGGCGTCCACCTCTAAAAGTCACCTCACAGACATGAAATGGTTATGATTTGAGACGATATTTGTGGCCCTGATTGGTTCCTAAATAAAACGTTTCCGAGAACTGCACATAAAGAACTGAATTTTTAAAATTCGGTGGTGTTGCCCTTCGAGTTCGAGTTTCTGTTGAAATCAGTTTCCTATAAAACTCTGAAACGCCCAACACCTTCCCTGCTGGCGCAGGTCGCTCATTGGCTCACGCGCACCAATGAGCAGCGAGAGGCGGGGCATCGGAGCAGGATCTCATGAATATTAAATTCAGGCGGTTGTACCTTCTTATATTCAAGTTCCCGGCTTGCTCGTTTCCCTCTCTGCTCAAATCCGTAACCGGCCCGGGACCCAGTCCGTTTCGAACCGAACCAGCGACACGAACAAGAACCGGAAATGTCCGAGAAGCTGCCCTTCAAAGTCGGTCAGTAGTGATTAAGATCAGTAAAACACAGATCCCACTCGAATTCGCCGTTCCACCTTAAATGGTGCAGCAGTTCACAATGTGGCATAATAATCACTGTACCATTTAAGGTGGAACGGCGAATTCGAATAGGAAGCCAAGTTCAGCGCCTTCTGAGCTCATTTTACCAGCACGGGCGCGCTTCAGTCAAAGCTCGAGGCCACTAATGTGCATAAATGTGCAGACCCGGTGGTTCGTGGAGCTTTTCAGCGCTAAATTCGGAATTATTAAATGTACCGAGCTGCCCTTCCGACCGAACCTCGGCACGCCGTTTTAAAGCACGTACAAAACATGCAAACGTAAGATTATTCGCGCTGAACACTCGGCCGCCTCTCCAGTCAGCATGGTTTCATTCAGACAGCCATGGTGGAGAGTTGTAGTCTTTTTACGCCTCCTGCGCATTCGGCGTAAGGTGTTCATGAACTACATTTCCCATAAGGCACCGCAGCACTTCGCTGTCAGGTTCACACGCATTAGCGCGAGCATTATTAGGCACGTGGCTCAGCAGAGTGACTGACTTCTAATCTGTTGTTTGTTCCCCAGTTCTTTCTTCCTCTCGGGTTGTTTTTGTTCTTCAAGGGTTCTTTAGTAAAACATGGCTCTGTATAGAACCAGGAACACTCAGATAACCATGTGCATGAATAAGTGGTTCTCTGCGGTTCTCTCTGGTTCTTCAGATTGATTTGATTGATTGGTTGATTGATTGATTGACTCATTGTGTGTGTGTGGTTCTATACAGCACCAAAAAGGGCACAAGCTTGACATCATAATAATAGCAGAACCCTTTTTGGTGCTGTATAGAGCCTGTTTCAAAAAGGTTCTATACATAACTATGTACAGTACTTTCCATCCATCTGAGGAACCAGGAACCATTTCATCATGCAGAGAACACACACACACATGGTTATTTGAGTCTTAATGGTTCTCTGTAGAACCATTGTCTTTACTAATGATCTTTAATGTGTATGGGTCTATCGTATTAGAACGGTTCTGTGTAGCACCAAAAAGGGTTCTGCTATTGCTACAGGCTTGACGTCTTAACAGTATACCCCTAAAACAGATGTTTTGTCAGAGGTTCTTTCGTTAAGAAAATGGTTCTTTGTTGAACTATAGAACCATGAAAACTCAGAGAACCCTTTGCATGATTGAATGGTTTTTCAGATTCATGGTGATTATGCTGTAGATGATTCTGTACAGAACCTTTTTGAAAAAGGTTCTGCATAGCACCCAAAGGGTTCTGCTATAGTTACATCAAGCTTATAACAATAGAAGAACCGTTTTTGGTGCTTTATAGTATCATATACGACACATTCTTCATCAATTTAAGGAACCATTTTACCATGTAGAGAACCATGTAAGTATGCAAATTGCTTTTTGGATGTCGATAGTTTTATATAGAACTATTGTCTTTACTAAAGAACCCTTTAAGAACCGTCTTGTGGTATGGTTTCATATAGAGCCTTTTTAAAAATGGTTCAGCACTAAAAAGGTTCAAGTTGTTTACGAAAAACACTTTTTGGTTCTGTGTAGAACCGTGTAAAACACATTCTCCAATCTGAAGAACCTTTTCACCATGCAGAGAACCATTTAATCCTGCAGATTGGTCATGGTTCTATATAGAACTCCAGTCTTTAGTAAAGAACCCTTACAGAACTGCCTGTCTTGAGTTGCTGCGTCATGTGGTAGCTGATATGAAAATGTGCAACTCGGTTAGTTGGACTTTGATCCGTCAGATTGAGAGTCCAGAGTTCAGTTTTTGACAGCGAGGTGATGAAGCGGAACCTCCAGGTGCACTAAGGAGCACGGAAGGGGAAGTCCACCCTTAAACAGAATTCCTGAGTAAGCCAGTAGCTCAGAGGTATTGGCAGTGTGAAGGAAACGCTCTGTGGAGAGGAGCGCCGATGGGACTGAAACCAGTCACTGCAGTGGAGAAACGTGACGTGCCCACATCACCAGTATGGATGACCCCCTGGTGTTCGGGGGTCCCGCTCTGGCTGCTAACTCGCTCACTGCAGCAGTGCTGATACAAAAGCTGAACTTTAGAATTTCTTTCAAGGTTTTCTATAAACTGTCATAAAACAGCGTCTCAGTCATCAGGCAGTGAATTCAGAACCATCTCATGTAGGAACGTTCTGTGAGGAGCTTTTAGAGGGGGACATCTGGTTCCTGTCACCACCACTGTGAACAGTTCTGACTCTGTTTGGAAACTCGTGGTGTTCCCCTTTAGTAATAAGGTATGTGGCAGTTCTTGGAGGGGCTGAGATGCGAGTCCTGTTAGACGTGCGGTTTTAAGTTACATCTGGAGAATTCTGTAAATGTGATCCAGTGACCCTGAAGACCCCCTCTCAGCCCCACACAGCTGTCTGCATGTCAAGTGATGTATATCATAATTCATGAGCAGAACATCAGTGTAGAGCAGAAGATGGTGTCTTAGATCCATTACGCTGATGAGCTCCTGCTGCTGCTTATTTGTGGTTTTTATGAATATAGAACACTAAAGACAGGAAAACTTTTCTGATCTTCAGTAAAACGCAGAACACAGACTCTTTCAGTTATTCAGTAAAACTCGACGCCTCTTTAACTCTGAGCTTCGGTCAAACTCTAAAAGTCGCTAAACGCTAAAAGTCCTGATTTACTGATCGGTTTGGTCGTTGCATCTGAACTCGTTGTTAACTCTGTTCTGTTCAGGGTCTTTACATCCTCTGAAGATGCGCTGTGTAAGGCACCCTGTTGTGGTTGGATCAGTTCTGAGTTGAAGTGCTTGTGTAAGTTGCTCTGGATTAATGCTGTAGCTGTAAGTGTGCCGTGGTGGTGAGTTTGTGGTCGTGTAGCTGTACTGGACATGTTCTCACTTTCTGAGCTGTTATAAAACCCTTTAACAGAAGCCTTCAGTCCCTCAGTCTGTCCTGTAGAACTCGGAGCTGCTGCTGTTGCTCGTCTGTGTTTCATCATGTTTGGTGTTCAGTTTAATCCTCTGAACTGTCGTAACATGTTTGAGCCCTGACAGAACCCTTCTCTCCTGAGCAGCTGTAACTCCGCCGGGTCTGTTTGAATAAAGCATGAAGATGTTAATTCCTGCTGAGTGCGTTTGTTTGCGTGTTTGTGCAGATTAGTGTTATTTTTTGGTTGTGAAGATCTTAAAAAGATCTTCATAAAGCTCTGATGGTCACCACTGACCAACTGGGGGCAGTCGTGGGCCGGAGGTTAGGGAACTGGCCCTGTGACCGGATGGTTGCCGGTTCGATCCCCAGGGCCGACAGTCCATGACTGAGGTGTCCTTGAGCAAGACGCCTAACCCACAATTGCTCCCTGGGCACCGTGGATAGGGCTGCCCTCTGCTCCGGGCAAGTGTGCTCACTGCCCCCTAGTGTGTGTGTGTTCACTAGTGTGTATGTGGTGTTTCACTTCATGGATGGGTTAAATGCGGAGGTGGAATTTCCCCGTTTGTGGGATTAAAGAAGTATCACATAATAATCTGACCTTTTATAATAATATATGACCTTTATAATTCATTAATCTGACCTTTATAATAATAAGTCTGTCTGTTTGTCTGTCTGCCTGCAGCTGACATCAGCCTGGCAGAATGGGGGCGGAAGGCGATCGACATCGCGGAGAACGAGATGCCGGGGCTGATGAAGATGCGGGAGCTGTACGGGCCGACGAAGCCGCTGAAAGGAGCGCGTATCGCAGGCTGTCTGCACATGACCCTGCAGACCGCCGTGCTCATCGAGACCCTCACTGCGCTCGGAGCTGAGGTGAGGACGGACCCCAGATTTAAACCCCACAGAACCCAAATTTCTGATGGCTCTCTGACAAGATTAGTGGCCTCTCAGTATCTCTGCTCCGTCTGAGCGGCTTGGTGACCGTATGGATTACGTCAGCGCACTGAGATGCTGCTGATCAGCTTTACTGATAGATTTAGGATTATATTTGATAATGAGCAGTTAAAACTGGACGGTTAACTGCAGCGAGTGACGGACGAACAGTTTCCTTCTGTTCTGATTAATGTTTAAAATGTATAAAAATCCCTTTGGTGTCATTTTAAGGAAAAAACAGACACAACCACACTTTATTAACAAATGTGTGCATTTTAGCTTAGAAATGTTATTAATGGAACTTGAATATAATCTGAAGTTGTGTCTCTCAGCCCTGCGTGCGTCAAAACAGCATTGAAAAATGTAAAAAATGACCATTGGAATGCGTGTGAAAGAATCATATCAGAGTAGAGTGGGTGGGGCTCATGCATGTGAGTAATGCAGTGGGTGTGGCTTCAGGTGGTTAAATGCCTGTGGGATTGGACTATTTTGCTGCACAGCGTCCTGCATGTCTCCCTCCACCATGAATGGAGTTGAAGTTCTCTAAACTATCATAAAACAGCGTCTCAGTCATCAGGCAGTGAATTCAGAACCATTTCATGGAGGAACTTTCTGTGAGGAGCTTTTAGAGGGAGGCGTCTGGTTCCTTTAGTTTCTCTAGAACAGGGAACCACTCTGAACCGCTCTGTTTATATCTTAACCAGTTAATGATGTGGGCATTTTTTGAAAAATTGGTGGAGTTCTCCTTTCAGCTGTAAGTAGGGAAAGTTATCTTTGTGAGTTTGTGAACTGCCTGTAGAGGAGAGGAGACCAATCGGATCCAAACAAACCTCCATGTGTTGTGACATCACAACCACAACTTGCTGGCAGTAAAGACCGAAAGATCAATTGGTTTAATATCAAAATCAGTTTGAAAGAGTGAAATTGTTCAGTGTTTGAGCCCATCCATCCATCCATCATCTTCCGCTTCTCCGGGGTTCGGGTCGCGGGGGCAGCATCCTGAGCAATGAAGCCCAGACCTCCCTTTCCCCAGCCACTTCCACTAGCTCCCTGGGAGGGATTCCGAGGTGCTCCCAGGCCAGCTGGGCGATATAGTCACGCCAGCGTGTCCTGGGTCTTCCCCGGGGTCTCCTCCCCGGTGGACTTGCCTGTGACACCTCCCAACCACCTCAACTGGCTCCTCTCGACGTGAAGAAGCAGCGGCTCTACTCCGAGTCCCTCCCGGATGACCGAACTTCTCACCCTATCTCTAAGGGAGAGTCCAGCCACCCTGCGGAGGAAACTCATTTCGGCCGCTTGTATTCGCGATCTCGTTCTTTCGCTCATTACCCAAAGCTCATGACCATAGGTGAGGGTGGGAACGTAGATCGACCAGTAAATCGAGAGCCTTGCCTTATGGCTCAGCTCTTTCTTTACCACAACAGACCGGTAAAGAGCCCGCATCACTGCTGACCCAGCACCAATCCGCCTGTCAATCTCCCGCTCCCTTGTACCATCACTCGTGAACAAGACCCCGAGATACTTAAACTCCTCCACTTGAGGCAAGAGCTCATCCCCGAACCAGAGAGGGCTCTCCACCCTTTCTCGCGTAAGAACCATGGCCTCGGATTTGGAGGTACTGATCCTCATCCCAGCCGCTTCACACTCGGCTGCAAACCAATCCAGTGAAAGCTGAAGTTCACGGCCTGATGTCCCCAGTAGGACCACATCATCTGCAAACAGCAGAGATGTGACCCTGAGGTCACCAAACCGGACACCCTCCATACCCTGACTGCGCCTAGAAATTCTATCCATAAAAATTATGAATAGAATCGGTGACAAAGGGCAGCCCTGACGGAGTCCAACTCTCACTGGGAAAAAGTCTGACTTACTGCCGGCCATGCGAACCAAACTCCTGCTTTGTTTGTACAGGGCCTGAATGGCTCGTAGCAAAGAGCCATGTACCCCGTACTCCCGAAGCACCTCCCACAGAATACCCCGGGGAACACAGTCGAATGCCTTCTCCAAATCCACAAAGCACATGTGGACTGGTTGGGCAAACTCCCATGAACCCTCCAGAATCCTGGAGAGGGTAAAGAGTTGGTCCAGTGTTCCACGACCAGGGCGGAACCCGCACTGCTCCTCCTGAATCCGAGGTTCGACTATAAGCCGGACTCTCTTCTCCAGTACCCTTGCATAGACCTTACCAGGGAGGCTGAGGAGTGTGATTCCCCTGTAGTTGGAACACACCCTCCGGTCCCCCTTTTTATAAAGAGGCACCACCACCCCAGTCTGCCAATCCAGTGGCACCGCCCCCGATGTCCACGCAATGTTGAAAAGGCGTGTCAGCCAAGACAGCCCCACAACATCCAGAGCCTTGAGGAACTCGGGACGGATCTCATCCACCCCTGCAGCCCTGCCGCCAAGGAGCTTTTTAACTACCTTAGCGACTTCGGCCTCAATAATGGACAAGCCTATTCCCGTGTCCCCAGACGCTGCCTCCTCACTGGAGAACGTGTTGGTGGGATTGAGAAGGTCCTCAAAGTATTCCTTCCACCGCCCAATGACGTCTTCAGTCGAAGTCAGCAGCACACCATCTCCACTATATACAGTGCTAGTGGCACACTGCTTTCCCCTTCTGAGTCGCCTGACGGTTTGCCAGAATCTTTTCGGAGCCGACTTAGTCACTTTCCAAGGCCTCACCGAACTCTTCCCACACCCGGGTTTTTGCCTTGGCAACGACTGAAGCCGCAGATCGCTTGGCCTGTCGATACCTGCCAGCTGCCTCTGGTGTCCTACAGGCCAACCATATCTGGTAGGACTCCTTCGTCAGCTCGACGGCATCTCTCACCTGGGGTGTCCACCACCGGGTTCGAGGATTATCGCCCCGACAGGCACCAACTACCTTGCGACCACAGCTACAGTCAGCCGCTTCAACAATGGAGGAGCGGAACATGGCCCATTCTGAGTCAATGTCCCCCACCTCCCCCGATATCTGGTCGAAGTTCTGACGGAGGTGTGAGTTGAAGATCAATCTGACAGGTTCTTCTGCCAGACGTTCCCAGCAAACCCTCACTATACGTTTGGGTTTGCCTGGTCTGACTGGCATCTTCCCCCACCACCTGATCCAACTCACCACCAGGTGGTGATCAGTTGACAGCTCAGCTCCTCTCTTTACCCGAGTGTCCAGTACACATGGCCGCAAGTCCGCTGACACGACAACAAAGTCAATCATTGAACTGCGGCCTAGGGTGTCCTGGTGCCATGTGCACTTATGGACATCCTTGTGTACAAACATGGTGTTCGTTATGGACAAACTGTGGTTTGCACAGAAGTCCAAAAACTGAACACCACTCGGGTTCAGATCAGAGAGGCCATTCCTCCCAATCACACCCCTCCAGGTCTTACTGTCATTGCCCACGTGAGCGTTGAAGTCCCCCAGTAGGACAATCGAGTCTCCAGGAGGAGCACTTTCAAGCACCCCTTCCAAGGACTCTAAGAAGGCTGGGTACTCTGAACTGCTGTTCGGTGCATAAGCAAGTGTTTGAGCCTCAGGCCGGAAAAAGTGTTCGCTGGTCTATTTAGACACAAAAAAATCGCAGATCAAATGGAAATCTCAGTTAGATATTTAGATTATTAGATATTTGGCCATACTGGCGGTCCGGCACACTGCATTCAGGGGTCGAGCCTCAAGCCAGAAAAGTAGATATTCATCTTTCGCTGCTCAAAAAAACAGACCTGAACATTACTTAATAGAATATAATCATAATTTAAATCGCAGTAAATTTAGTCAGAAAAATTTTATTTACATGTTTTCCCGAAATGTTTGGCCTGGCTGCGGTTCTGATATCAGTGGTTTGGTATCCGTGTTTCACAGGTGGCTGTGATAAAGCCTTCATTCCTCTCAGTCTGGCCCTGTGTTTAATCTGTGGGGCTGCTCTCGCTCTCAGGGTCGATCAGGTCACTTCGGGACAGACAGTGAGACAAAAACACGTTCTGAGAATTTCACTAATTATTGTGAGAAACGCCAGAGTAACAGGCACAACTTTACCACCGATTAAAGGATTACTGTATCTCTCTCTCTCTCTCTCTCTCTCTCTCTCTCTCTCTCTCTCTCTCTCTCTCTCTCTCTCTCTCTCTCTCTCTCTCTCTCTCTCTCTCTCTCTCTCTCTCTCTGTCTCTCTATGTAGGTCCAGTGGTCGAGCTGTAATATCTTCTCTACGCAGGATCACGCTGCAGCTGCCATTGCCAAAACTGGTGTTCCAGGTAGCGTCTCCGTATCTGCTGAGCTCGGTGTCTGATACAGATGAAGACAGGGCATTGTCAGTGGTCAGAATAGTCCAATTACATTCCCAGTCGGAAGGTTTAAGTTCTCTGGACTGACAGTGCTGTATAAGTTTTAAAATAATAATATTATTATTATTATGTAATCATGCAAATGTTCTTACCTGCCTCACCTTCTTTACCTACAGCCTAGATCATACACAGTCACAATAAGTTAAAAAAGTGTAAAAAGATACGACACAGATCCATTTTAATGTTACTTTTTCTATTATTATTATTATTATTATTATTATCTCTCTCAACTATTTTCCACCTTTCCCAAAAACATCCAAACAGCGTAACTCCTGCAGTGAAGCTCTGAGAGCTGAAACAATCCGTATGCTCTTTTTTTTCAGAGCTTAAAGAGCTTAAGCCCCAAAAACCCAGACTGTCACTCAGGTAATTAAAGGTCGTGGAGGTCTCCTCTCTTGCTGGACCACCAGGCTGAAGAAATCTTTAGCTCTTTAGAAACTGGCCTTCCAGATTAAGAGACAGTTCGGTAAAATATCTCCTTCCCCTTCAGTGCTTTTGTAAACTTGTCCTGATCTGCAGCGTCTCTGACTGCGTGTGTTGATCTGGGATCAGATTTGAAGCAGATTTTGATGCAGTATTCAGTCATAAATCAAGACCAGTGGTCAATCCAGTATAAAATCACAGTATTGTGAGGCTAAAATATTTACATGTAGTACATTTTAAATAACTAATATTTTCAAACCTGTTGGACTGCCAGGTCACCAAAACGCACTTCTGTTTTAATCCACAAGTTGGTGCCAAATCCACACAGGAGAGTGAGGAACTGCATTAAAATACTGATGAGAGGCCAATAAGGTGAAAGTTTACAGTCAGCTCACAGAGTAAACGCAGCTGGTAAACGTGAGGATAAACTGAACACGCTGAGCTTAAAGCTGGTCAATATGGCAGGAATGTAACATCTCGACCCGTCGAGTAAGAGAGAGGAAGCTTCTGTAATGAGACCCCCGGTTCTTATTCCCTGTGTTTAGTGTATGCGTGGAAAGGCGAGACGGATGAGGAGTATGTATGGTGCATCGAGCAGACCCTCTACTTCAAGGACGGTCAGCCCCTCAACATGATCCTGGACGACGGAGGAGATCTGACCAACCTGGTGCACCAGAAATACCCCAAACTGCTGGCAGGTGAGGTTTTAATGTTATTTAATAGCACAGATTGTAAATACACTTTATTTCCATAATTCTCTGTTTCTGGAACTGCTGAAGCGCCACACTGTGGTTTATGCTTTAAGTTGACTTTATTGCAGAAACTGTTTTGGGGCTGTTCCTCTTTATTGCCACTAGGTGGCAACATTGCACCACTGTTTTTGTCAAACCTTTTCTTCTCTTTCTTCAGGAATCAGGGGTCTCTCTGAGGAGACCACCACTGGTGTTCACAACCTCTACAAGATGCTGAAGAAGGGTGACCTCAAGATTCCTGCCATCAACGTGAACGACTCTGTTACCAAGGTCCCTGCGAATCTGATCAGACTAACCAGATTAGATTTTAATCTGTGTCTGGATGTGTCACCATTTAGTTCTGTCTCATCTCAAAGGTTTCATATGGGTTCTGTGCCAGCTAAAATGTTCTTCCTAGAACCTTAACATAACAACATACCTGTCTTATATTAGCACTGCAGAGATTTGATGGGGTGGAGGTCAGACTAGAGATTCTGTGACTGTCTGCAGCTCAGTGAGGCCCCAGTATTGGTCTGGAATGTGTTCGTTTAAGAGCCCATATACCTTTTATTTTATTTTCTTTTTCCACGGAGCTACACGCAGTGTTTCAGTCGGTTTCTGTACCACAAACAATCCTTTTCTAACCTCTGCTCTGGGTCATGAATGTTAATCAGCTCTGAATGAGTAAGAAAAAACGGGTATCAGAGTTTATTTGTGGGTGGAGCCTTATTTTAGCCCCACCCCTGCATTTCAGAGCAGGAAGTGAGGCTGCATCCCTGTCCCTCATGGCCACATGGTGAGCAGTTATATCCCGTTGTTTTGGAGTAAATGTGTCCCAAAGTGTGAAAGTCAGTGAGGAACATTAAGAATCGCCATATTTTCTGCAGTTCAGCACTTTTAAGTGTTTTAATGTAAAATATGGTGATTTTCTGTGTGAACAGCTGCTCAAAGCTGAGTTTGCTGTTCATGAACTGCTGAGATTTTGAGCTCAAAATGAGATAAAATTGTCACGGATTGACACATTTGGTACAGTCTGGGTAGTTATGACTGATTTGGAATGTTTAATCAATAGTTTTAATAAATAATCATAATTAAGGTATACAGCTCATACAGAATGATCCGTGTTCGGTCAGTGAGGCAGGTCTACTGTAGAAAACTGTATCGATGCTGACCAACTGAACAGAGACAGAAAACAGTGAGTTTAAGAATAAATCACTAAAATGTCCTGTTTGGGAAGTTAAACATCTAATAAGGAAACCGAAATGCTACAGCGGTGTTTTCCTCCATTAGTGCCTCTCCTGGATGCAGAAACGCTCCGTACCAGCCTGACGGTTTAAACTGATGTTCGTTTCCTCTTTTCCTCTCAGAGTAAGTTTGATAACCTGTACGGCTGCCGCGAGTCTCTGATCGATGGCATTAAGAGGGCGACGGATGTGATGATCGCCGGGAAGGTGGCCGTGGTAGCCGGATACGGTGACGTCGGGAAGGGCTGCGTTCAGGCTCTCCGAGGATTCGGTGCTAGAGTCATCGTCACGGAGATCGACCCCATCAACGCCCTGCAGGCGGCGATGGAAGGTGAGTACTGTTTACTGTTGCCGTCACACCATCTGCCCTCCCATATAAAAACACATATTAAATTATATAATAACCCGGCATCTTTTCAGTTCTGCTCCACCCGTCGTCATAATAAATTTCACTGCTCACATTCATGAGCTGCTTTTTTTTGCGTGCTAACAGTGCTCCCTGCTGGAGTAAGTTCACGCTGTAGGTGACTTCCAAAGCTGTGCCTGCACACTTTCCATATTAAAAACAGTTTTTCTATCAAAGTGGCATTTTCATAATTGAGCTCACCACCAGGACATAATCTGTATCACAAATATCAAAGCTATATTTCTCTGTAACGATAATCCAGTGGATTTACTCCCAGTTTCTGCATTTTATGAGTGTTTATGTGGAAGATATCAGCTTTGGCGCTCTGTGTGGTTTGATTTTGAATGGTGGTGAATTTGAATTGAACTTTTCTTCTCTGCTAACTAACTGCACAGGCTACGAGGTGACAACAATGGACGAGGCCTGTAAGGAGGGAAACATCTTTGTGACGACCACCGGCTGTGAGGACATCATTCTGGGCAGGTGTGTGTTTCTCAGTTCTGAGTCCAGCAGCACAAACACACAGATGAACACATGAACACATGAGCTTAACGCAAAATGAATGTAAAGCTTATTTAACAAAGACACGCCCATTAATGCCGTTTGTCACATCGAGCTCAAATCTATTGCACTGCGATGCTGCATGTATTTTAATTGGAGCCTGATCAATTTTCTGTGTATGGATGCATAAAATAGGATGACCAATTGGAGCTCGGTTGTCATGGTTACAGCCCAGACAAATGCTCATCTTGCTTGTAGCAGAAGAAAAGCTTGCATGACGATCAGCACACGGACTATGAACAGCTGAGCTCTGAACAGCTGTGGATTGACAGGATAATACATTTGTTTCTAGGTGCATTTCAGTCAAGTGAAGATTATTAATGCAGCACTTTTTACAGCAGGTCACAAAGCAGCTTTACAGAAAAATCAGTGTCTGAGTCGCAGTGAGCAGGACAGCAGCGACGGTCCCACTTTAAAGATCATGTGATCCCTAAATGTAACTAAAGCCCAGGAGTGAGGAGCTGAACTTTACCCTCCTCTGCTGTCACTGCAGATGAGCAGGGTTACCTACAGAGCAGCGCTGGTAGCTGTTAATGAAGTGAGGGTCTCATTTTAGAGGGAAAGTCTCAACCACTGCCCTGTAGCTCAGTAACAAGGGGCAACAGGGGTAAAAAGAAGATATGGGGCCTAAATATGGTTTTTCTGCAGAGGAGATGATGATGATGATGATGATAAACACTGTAAAAGTTCCACGACACATTGATCAGAAAGAGAAGAGACTCGAAGGGCTTCCTGTAGTTCATTCACTCCAGAGCCTCGAATTCCTCCACTGCCTCACAAACACCTGAAAAACTGCTCGTTATGCAGTTTCAGCTCCAATGAGGTGGAGGAGCTCCCTGTGTTCTGCTGGAGAACGCTGTGGACTAATTCATCCTCGCTGCTACTCGAGGATCATATCTTCTTCCTGTCTCAGAGTGATTAGATAAAAATAGTGTCCGGCTTGGTGTGAAGATCTCATTACGTTTGTTCTGGGGTGAAAAGGCCTTTTAGACCAATGGAACGTACCTAGACCCAAGAGTGAGGCATTCTGGCTGATTTGCTGCAACTGTTCTTTCTCAGCTGTGAGGGTCATTACTGCTGTACCATCCTGCCACAAATAAGCTCACATAACAGCTCAGCATCCAGGTCACAACACTCCGATTCCCTCTCCTGTGCAGAGATCTGAGGGCCAGTTAGTCCACTCTCATTCTAAAACGTAGTCCACACGTTCTAAAACGGTCAAAGCTGATCACGGCGTCAGATCATCACATTAATAAACAGACAGGAGGTAATGTGACCGAAGAGAAAATAGGGAGTAATGCATTAAACATAAAATGACAAATTTAGATGAATATCTGGGCACATAAAATCACGAGAGGACGAATTGTGACAAACGCAGAGCTTTTATTCATGGTCCTGTGCTGTTTGTGTGACGAGTAGCCTAAATACATACTCGAATAAAAGTATTAATACTTGGGTGAAATAATGACCTAAAGTAAAAGTAAACAAACTTTCCCAAAACCAAAAGCGAAAAAGTACTGACTAACTAATAGAACTGCAGGAACTTCAGCGTCGGCCAGTACAGAAGATTTACGTTTCTGGCATTTGGCTGATGAAGATGAAGATGGTCAGACTTTCTTCTTCTTCTTTTTTTGTTTATTCTGGTCTAAAATAAAGCTCTAAAGTCCAGATGTGACCAATCACAGAGCAGAACGGATGTCAGAAACAAAACGGAATGAAATTGGACACAAAAACATGTTCGTAACTCTAAGTGAACGGCCGGCTAACGTACCGGAGTAGCAGTGAACGTATTATTTATAAACGAAGATCCGTCAGTACTGTACTGTAGTACCTGTAACTGACCTTACTGCACATCTGTGTGTGAAGTTGACCGTGTTGAGCTGTTTGTACTAAAAGCTCAGTGTTTTTAGTCTGATGTCTTCAGTGAAGCTCGACTCTCAGGAGGATTTGAGACGTTTCCGGTTCCAGTGCACATTAAAGCAGAAGGGACACGCCACAAACACTGCCATAAAAACCTTTAAACGAAATTGGGCTTAATGATTAAATTGGATGTTGCACACACGCACCAAGTCCAGTGAAACCGGGCTAATTGTATTCTTTAAGGAATAAAATGGGCAGCTGGTGAATTCTGTCAGTACCATCTTCATGCAGATGCGTGTTGTTAGTCATAATAAGATTCGTCGCGATGAAGATGAGTCACATTGTTCGGTTCTAAATCTTCGTATTAGAGAGGAATTCTTTTCGGTGGTGGTGATTTTTGGACCCCGCTGAGCTGCGGGCCGCGTGGTGTCGGTGGGCTTGATAAACGCTCACTCTGAGTGAAGGGGCTTTGGAGTTTCAGGTGTGTGTGTGCGTGCGCTTGTCTTTAGCACTTTGTGAGGGCCCGGTGTCCTCATGATGTACTTGTCAGTTTATCAGGTTCTCAGAAGGAAACACTGTTTTCACCACAAAAGCGACATTTATTAGATTAACTAAAGAGCAGAAAGATTAGCTCTTGTTTTCTGAGGTTCATTGTTGGGCTGGTGTTGGGTTTGGACACTGTTTAGGTGTAAATGGCAAATAAACAGGCAGCCCTTCTCAAAGAAATAGCCTTAAACAGAGGCTCTGTTTTGTCAAACGCCTTCCTCAGTGAATACATACTCCGTAAATTATAGAGGTGCTGTCCAGCGCTCCTCTGTAGGTGTAGGTGTCGTATTACTGCAATAATACAGAGTCAGTGTTGGTGAAGGTCCTCACTAGTCCAGCAACACCAGGGTGTGTGTGTGAGTGTGTTCAGTGATGAATGGTGAGATGAGCAGCTGGTGGAACAGAACTGCTGGTAGATATTATCTACAGATGGCAGAACTGTAGACTCGAGCCTTTTTTGGAAGCTCTCTGAACTGAAGGGGCTCATTTCAAGGAGGCCAGTCACAAATTACAGCCTGGAACCATTTATATAAAAAAAAAAAAAGTTATTCGGATGTTCTGCTGTAGAAGTTTACCTCACAGTATATCTATAAAATGTGTTTTCTCTGGTGTAAACCTAAACCTGAAACCTCAGCCTGATCCTAAACCCAGCCCTGATTCTGACCCTCTGATCCGACCTCTAGCGTTGGTGATAATCAACTAAGTTTGTCTAGTTTAACATCTATTGTTGTTGTAGAGGATCTACAGGTAGACCTGTTACGACTCTGATGTTTTACCTGATGATTACTTGCTGTGTAAATAATTTAACTGCCTGTTTTTGTTCAGTGTCTGCACCTGTTAACCCCTTAAAATCCTGTGTTATTCCACACTAAGGCTGATTATTCAGTAACTTCAGGGACTTCAATGCAAACTGTCTGAGCCGTTCTTAGATTAGACATGTGTAATAAACCGGGTCCGGGACTTTTAAGGGGTTAAACTGCTGCCCTCGAAACCTGTAAACAAGCATGAATAAACAAACAAACAGAGTTGCTCAGCCCTGATTTCTTTGGTACTATAGCACCATTTCATTGTTTTTGTGAGACCCGTAATGTGACGTGCTTTCTTTTCCTGACATTCAGCTGAACCAAGTGGAATATACGAACACCATATGTCTGTGGAAGATAATTGTGATATTAATAAATAATAATAATAACTGTGGCTGAACTCTTGGCTGATCTGTAGCAGGACATCCAAATAAACTGGGGCTACAGAATGTTCTGAAACTGCTCACAGTCGAGTTCCAGTTTACTGAGATCCAGTTTGATGCCCTTTATAATGATGAGTGATCTTTCTCTGATCTTTCTTTCTTTCTCTGATCTTTTTCTTTCTCTGATCTTTCTCTGGTCTGTCTGTCTCTGGTCTGTATTTCTCTGGTCTGTCTTTCTCTGATCTTTCTTTCTTTCTTTTTCTGATCTGTCTCTGGTCTGTCTTTCTCTGATCTTTCTTTCTCTGATCTTTTTCTTGTCTGTCTCTGGTCTGTATTTCTCTGGTCTGTCTTTCTTTCTTTCTTTCTTTCTTTCTTTCTTTCTGTCTCTGGTCTGTCTCTGGTCTTTCTCTGATCTTTCTCTGGTCTTTCTTTCTTTTTCTGATCTTTCTCTGGTCTGTCTTTCTCTGGTCTGTCTGTCTGTCTGTCTGTCTCTGGTCTGTCTGTCTCTGGTCTGTCTGTCTCTGGTCTGTCTGTCTCTGGTCTGTCTGTCTCTGATCTTTTTCTTGTCTGTCTCTGGTCTGTCTTTCTCTGATCTTTCTTTCTCTGATCTTTTTCTTGTCTGTCTCTGGTCTGTCTTTCTCTGGTCTTTCTTTCTTTCTTTCTGTCTCTGGTCTGTCTCTGGTCTTTCTCTGATCTTTCTCTGGTCTTTCTTTCTTTTTCTGATCTTTCTCTGGTCTGTCTGTCTCTGGTCTGTCTGTCTCTGGTCTGTCTGTCTCTGGTCTGTCTGTCTCTGGTCTGTCTTTCTCTGATCTTTCTTTCTTTCTTTCTTTCTTTCTTTCTTTCTTTCTTTCTTTCTGTCTCTGGTCTGTCTCTGGTCTTTCTCTGATCTTTCTCTGGTCTTTCTTTCTTTTTCTGATCTTTCTCTGGTCTGTCTTTCTCTGGTCTGTCTGTCTCTGGTCTGTCTGTCTCTGGTCGGTCTTTCTCTGATCTTTCTTTCTTTCTTTCTTTCTTTCTGTCTCTGGTCTGTCTCTGGTCTTTCTTCCCCCCCCCCCCCCCCAGTCACTTTGAGCAGATGAAGGACGACGCCATTGTTTGCAACATCGGCCATTTTGACTGTGAGATTGACATGAAGTGGCTGAATGAAAACGCAGCTGAGAGGATCAACGTTAAACCTCAGGTATCTGACAAACATCAGCGTCTGAAGAGCAGCTCTGATCTTTATTTGTCACTTGCATGTATGCAGTTTTGACTGTACGTGATCTTTTTGAGCAGGTTAAAAGGAGCAGGTTGTACCTGAAACGAAAGTGCTGTAACACTGAAATAAGAACAGCTTAGATTTTAGGTTTAATGTTTGTTCTTTCAGTTATACAAAATTCATATTCACACTAGTTCAGATTCTCCACAAGGAGGCGGAATTGGCACTCAAGCAGTTTTGTTGTGCATCATTAAGAGTTGAAACCCACACTAGCGGGTTTTGTGTGTGGTGGAGATTTTAAAACGGGACATTTGTTTCCTAAAGATAAAACTCAGTGTTGTTTAATGTTTATTTGGGTGCAGGTAAAGACAGTAGATTCAGCCGGAACAGCAGGGGGCGCCCTGGTCTCTGTAATTGAGCTTGTGTTTTTTTCCAGCAGGCAAACTAAAATCCCAGATCACTGCTGGCTTTAATCTGCTAACGTTTATTCTTGTTGTATTTTGAAGACCGTTGTTTACAGTGGAGGTCTCTGTTTTTTCAGTGCTGCTTTCGCTAGATTTGATCCCGCTCCTGCAGAAAATCGGAATCATGTGTCCCGTGTAGCTCTGTAGGTGAACTGACTCCCGTATCTGACACAGTCCATTCACAAACACATGATTCTCTGCTGACATAACAGGTCTGTTGTGGTCATCAGGCTCACTGAGTAGCTTCTCCTAACACCATTTGTTCAGCATTTAAACACAGAGCAGGAATGAAACCACATAGCGGTTATTTTGGTGTTTTCCTGGTCAGCTGTGGCTGTCAGATTGAAGGCTCCACTGCCTCTGTGAGCAACGAGAATCTGCATGTTGTTGATTGGCTGCTTCTCAGCTCTTTACAACCACATCATTCATTAATAAATGATTTAGTGATCGTTCTAATTTATTTAGACTGTTCATTAATTTGCAGGATTTGTCTTCATGCATGATTTGTCCCGCTCCCGCCTGCAGGGGGCTGGTTACCCACCCGCTTAGCACACAACACTGACAATTAGTCCGCACTGCGAGATTTTGTGGTGGGTCCCGCGAGTCCTGCTTGAGCGCAGACATCTCTTTTACAGACTTGTTGATTTGTTCTAATGTGTTTTTGAGCTACACGACTGACTCAGTCTTCATGTCTGACTCAGGACATTACGGCATTACATAACTGACTCTACCATAAACACAAGGAGGTGACCGAATAACTGAGTGGATTAATATCTTCCAGCGTGTCTGACTCTACGGTCACATTGTACAGTCATGCTGTAACAGCTGGAGAGCTTTTAAGTTTTTAGGCAACACTATGGATAAACCCAACCACCTGAGCAAAACCGGTTTTAAAATCATTATCACACTGTGTGCTGGACCATTAAAAACTCAGGTCAAAGTTAACTTGTTGCACAAACCTTTAAAAGTGTAAACCTTGTATCGACGTTCTTACCCATGTAATCATGCAGACCATTTTAAAACTTGGAATTCCCCTTCAAAAGTAAAAGCTTCTAGAAATCAGATCAGATGGCAGTGAATGAAATTATCTTCTCTGTTTATGGTATTTTTAGAACTTTGTCCTTCTCCCCGCCAGGTTGACCGCTACCGTCTGAAGAATGGACGTCACGTGATCGTTCTGGCCGAGGGACGTCTTGTGAACCTGGGTTGTGCCATGGGTCACCCCAGCTTTGTCATGAGCAACTCTTTCACCAATCAGGTCCTCGCTCAGATCGAGCTCTGGACCAACACCAGCAAATACCCACTGGGTGTGTACTTCCTGCCAAAGAAGGTAATTTTCACATGGAGTTGGTTCTGCGGTCTGTCGACTGTGTCTTGTAGGAATGTTGTGCTGTATGAAAGTCACTGTGCGGTTGCTGATCATCTGCATCCCAACGTCTTCAGTAGTGTTGAGACCAGACAGCGTTCAGTAATGAAAACTCTCAGTCCGGGTCCTGAAACTGTTGCGTGAAGATATGTACCAGGTGACGTTATACAGCATCATCCTGGCTGTGTTCATCGGAGTTATAGATGGTAGCTGTGAAGGGAGAAGTGTGGTCAGATACACTGAGGTTTGGAGGCTCTTCAGTGGGTGTGAGAGGTTCTTAATGTGTCAGCAGAACCTTCACTTTACCGTCACACGGCACCACCAGCCTGCACTGTTCAGACAGGTTCAACTGAGTCGTTACTGCCCAACTCTGATTTCTCCATCTGTCCAGACAGAGTGGACAGTGGACGCTGCTCCTGGAGATCTGCCTTCCTGCAGGCTTCAGCTCCAACCCTGTAGACCCACCTGACCTATCTACTCACTACCTTCAGACTTGATTAGCTGAGGTGTGTTAGATTTGCGTTGGAGGTGAAACTGCAGGAGGTCGGTCTCCGACAGGGTTGGAGATCACTGGTCTAGAGCACAGGTTCCCAGTCGTAGACCTGGAGAACCCCCTGCTCTACACACATTTGTTTTTTCCTACTATTAAACGCCCCCTTCATCTCAGGATTGGCTTTCTGATTAACTGCCTAGTTGGATCAGGTAAAACACTAAAATGTGCAGGGCAGGGGGTCCTCCAGGGTGGGGAACCACAGGTCTAGAGCAGAGGTCCTCAACTTGTGCCCTTAAATCCAGTTTTCCATCCTGGAATTTATAATCACAGGTAGTTGAGACACTATGTAGCTGTAGGTTAGTTCACTTCTGGTCATCACAGAATCCAAGACCAAAAAAAGCTGGATTTGAAGACCTGAAATTGTCTGACCTGGCAACTTTTTTCAGCTCTGTAGTCCGGTTTTGATGCTCCTCTGGTGCCACTTTCTCACTGTCCTCTGACATTAATGGTGTTTACATGCACATCAGTGGTTCAGTGTTCGTGTAATTTTGGTAGTCTAGACCAGTGGTTCCCCACCCTGGTCCTGGAGTACCCCTCCCCTGCACATTATACTGCACTAGCATTACTAAACTATGCTCTACTATACTATGCCTTTTTATACTATACTATTTTATACTACATTATACAATACTATGTGCTCTACTATACTTTTATACTATACTATGCTAATCTATGGTGTACTATACTAGCAATACTATGCTTTCCTATATTATACTTTGCTGTACTATGTCTACTATACTATTAATACTATTACTGCACTATGCTTAGTTATTTCCAGCCATACAAGATCAAACTCCTGTCTCTGAATGAAAGACCAGAAAAGTCCAAACTGAATGTCAGATGATCATTTAAAAAACATCTGAAATTGCTGATGCAATTGAATAAAAACCTCAGCAGTTTATAGTGTTTTGCTCAGTAAGTCACACTTTTTTTGCCTTTTCGGGTTGTTCTGGCTGCTGCACTTAATGAGTTGGGCTTTTCCTGCTCGCGGCGCAGCCAGCGAAGTCCCAGGGTGGACTTTCTTCACAAACAGACACCGTATTAAATATTATGAGCCGTGTTCATATGTAAACAGTGACTGTCCTCCTTTATAAAGTCTCAGGCTGTGCTGTGTTATACTGTGCACTGAAAATGGACTCGTTTTTTTTTCTGTCATTTTCTTGGTTTGGTCCAGTTTCTTGGACTAAATAAGGACTTTTCTGTGCCTGTGAATGCAGTTATTACCCAACATGATTCATGGCTGTTGTAGTCCATTCAAAACAAACCTCAAGTTCACGTTTTTGCCCCTCAGCACCCCCTCTTCCTGTGATCCTGTGAATAAATATGTCAGTAAATGTTGGTGTAATGAGGTAGTACTGGGTGTCTGTGCAGTTTTAAACACCCCCTCTCTTTTGATGTTCTGATAACTGTAGCTGGATGAAGAAGTAGCCGCCGCCCACCTGGACAAACTGGGAGTCAAACTGACGAAGCTAACAGAGAGTCAAGCCAAATACCTGGGCCTGCCCTGTGATGGACCCTTCAAACCCGACCACTATCGCTACTGAGGAGCTCCTGTCAGCGGTCGAGCTTCCACGGTCAGCCAAAGTATGTGGACAGGTAGTGACTGCTCAGGTTTGCGACGCCCCTCTGCCTGCGTCCAGCTCTAATGGTTGACCAGGCTGCTGTAAACATGTTCCCTCATCTTCACCATAGAAACGAAACGCCTTTCTGCCTTTCAGACCACGATAAGTGCTGAGCTCTGATCAGTCTGTCGCTAACGTTTCCAGCTTCAGCTCATAGCTTTGTTGAATCTACAGCAAAGTTCTGCCTTTATTAGTGTTATTTGAGCCCATTGGGGTGGGGGGCTTCACCTCCCACCACATTGGATTCATATTGAGTCTTAATGCCTTATTCAGGAAGTGATTTTAGAGTTTTGTGTTGAACAGAAAACATTCTGTAAGCACTTTAAAAGAATTCACCTGAAAACGAGTTACTGGTGATTCCAGGTTTTTGATTGCCAGCCATAATTGAGTGATTCTGAAGGGGGCGGGGCTTAGAAAGGTTTCGGTATGAAATACTGCGTCATATTTCAGTAAAACCTTTTTACAGCAAAATAAAGAACACACTGTACTTCACCTGTGATTTGTTGTATTTCTCTTTCATTTTTAATTGAGTTTTGTGAATTTAATACCCATTTTCAGTATTTCAGCATTATCTAGGTTATAGATCCTGTAGTTATAAACTACTTTCGCATGAAGTCTTAAAACTGACGAAACTGCATCTGTTAAGGCCTTGGAGGTCAGGTGTCTCGGTGCATCATCATAACGTACTGAATTAAAGCAGAATAAATAATCAAACTATCAAAATTCCTTTACAGTTAAGTAGGTCAGATGCAAACAGTCGTTCAGAGCAGTTTGGTGTGAAATGCTCAGTTCTAGATAAACGTACCGAGTCAGAACTGCTCACAGTGGTGGTGATGGGAACCAGACGTGCCCCTCTAAAAGCTCCTCACAGAAAGTTCCTACATGAGATGGTTCTGAATTCACTGCCTGATGACTGAGATGCTGTTTTATGATAGTTTAGAGAACTTCAACTCCATTCATGGTGGAGGGAGACATGCAGGGCGCTGTGCGGCAAAATAGTCCCCAAAGAAAACTGATTATTCCAGATTTTCCACTATTTTCCATCATCAACATTCCTTATGAACTCAGAAGACTCGTGTAGGTTCTCTGGTGGTTCTGGATGGTAAATAAAATGTCTCTATCTGTGTTGTAGTCATGGCGACGCCTGGTTCCCATCACCACCACTGTAAAGAACCATTTCACACCAAACCGCTGAATATCTCTGATTACACCTCACGCTCTGAGTTATGGGGGAATTTTGGAACATAAGTGGAATTCCCCTGTAGAGGAACACGTATGCTAGACAAACTGAATATTTATGCAGTTCACACATAATCTGCTTTACATTTGACTTGTAACGTGTTTATTGCTCGTTTAGCCTGTGGGTGGACGCAGAGGCGCTTTATAGTGTAATTCGTTTGTTTAAGGGCACGGGCGAGACCCGGAACTGCTGATGGAGAAAAGGAAAAGTCTGTAAATAATTAGACATTCTTGGCCATTAAAACAGCCAAAACAAACCCCACGAGACACCTAAGGATGGAACTTCAGGTTTTTTCCTCTCTCTCACGGCACAATGGGAACCATCTGTGGCATCTGGAACCCTAATCACGGTTTCCTGGGCACAGATTAAGACTAGTCCTGAGCTAAATTATCCTGTCAGTGGTTGTTCCTCATTCAGGTTAATTTTTACTGTAGGACTTTGTTTAATCTGGATTCTGGAGGTCACTGTCTGTATGAATTCCATCTGCTTGGTCTGAATTTATAGGAAGCTCATTATATTAACTACATCAGTGGCTCCATCGCTTTATCCAGCGTAGTTGTCCGTTTCCTGTAAGACTTTCTTTTAAGGTTTATTTCACATATTTCCGCTGCACTAAAGGTCCACACGGCATCAGCCCCTACCGGACTTGGCTGTGTATTTGCATTCCACTGACCAGTTACTGGTTGAGACTGATGAGCTTAACCCTCAGAGGTTGACGGTGTTGTATAACACATTTAATGATGAAATCTATTATGTTTAGTTAGCCTAACATTCAGCGGTCAGTATCTTACATAAATGGAACTTAAACTTACTGGTTTGTTTAGTTTTTATCCTTAAATAATTTGAAGTTATGTGATCTTATTTGGGTTTACAGCCTGTGGTCACTCACTGCTGACACAGCTTGTATAATCTCCATAGAAAAGCTCTGACCAGTTGAATGAGACACTCTGGAGCAGCTGCACATGAGTCTAGGGTCTCCATGTCCAGTGCCAGGCATGGGCTAGAGGGGTATAAAGCCCCCCAGCATTGGGCTGTGGAGCAGTGGAGCTGTGTTCTCTGGAGTGATGGAGCTCCATCCAATACTTTTGGGATGATTATTGATCCAGAACTGATCATCCAACATCAGTACCTGACCTCACTAATGCTCAATCAAACCCTCACAGCAATGTTCAACACCAGCACCTATACTGTGAAAAATGGTTCATCAGCTCAACTTAAAAATGACAAACTTTTTTTTGAGTAAACTAGTTCCACTGCTGGCCAGCGTTACTGGACAGCACAGCCACTGATGATGTTAACCCTCTGAGGTTGACGGTATGAGAGAGCGAAGCACTTTGTGTGTAAGAGGCTTGCTCTTAATTTCGCCCAGAATTGTGGTGTTTATCATATTAACTCTCATGTGTGACATCCTTTAGCTTCTTATGCTCCTCCAGACAGGAGGGGGGGTAATAATAAATAATTGCCCCCTCTATGAAGGAGTACAATTCCCTAAATGTAACTAAAGCCCAGCAGTGAGGAGCTGAACTTTCCCCTCCTCTGCTGTCACTCTAGATGGGCAGGGTCGCCTACAGAGCAGCGCTAGTAGCTGTTAATGTAGTGATGCTCTTTTTATTTGAGGGTCTCATTTCAGAGGGAAGATCTCAACCACTGCCCTGTAGATCAGAACAAGGGGCAACCCTCAAAACAAGGGGCAGGGGCAAGAAGAAGAAATGGGACTGGGCCTAAATTTAGCAGCATCAAAACAAGTAAACAAACCACAGATGCCTCATAAAACAGCTCGAGACCTGAGACGGGTGAGTTTCATTGCTACGATGTCGTATCAGACAGCTCGGTCAGTCTGCTCACTATAGGACTCGGTGAAGTGAGAGGAATGCATTTTACAGAACGGCTGCTGCAGAACTTCAAACCAAACGCTGTAAGTCCGGGAACCTCTAAAATATGGAATTTAATCCATTTGTCTTCTATTTTTTCACAATGACCTCAGAATAAAGTCGGTCACACCAGTGACGTCAGCTAAAAGCTTCATATGAGATCATGAGCTGAATGAGAAGATCTCTGAGAACGACACAGTGGACTCACCATGAGCTTTTCTTCATAGATCCTCAGAAAACAGGTCAAAGGAGGTTGAGTGACGTCATCAGTGTGACGTTTATTTCAAAATAGATTTTTGTTATGCAGCAACACCAGTGACTCGACTCCTGGGGAACTTTCATTACATATTTTATATTTATTTATTTTCATTGTCATTTAATTAAATTTTTCTGCCCTGCGATGGACTGGCGACCTGTCCAGGGTGTATCCTGCCTTCCACCCGAAGACTGCTGGGATAGGCTCCAGCACCCCTCCGCGACCCTGACGGAGAAGCGGCTTAGAAAATGGATGGATGGATGGATGGTCATTTAATTTATATATCATCTCAGCTTATATATATATAAGAACTTATAATATAATAACTTATCCATTAGATAAGTGTGAGATCTCATTGCCCTCTTACACAGCTCTGTTCTAGATCACAGAACCAGAACTCACACTTTTTTTTTGTTCACATGTGAAAATAGTTCAATAATAGTAGACAACGTAAAAGAAAGTGGGGGGGGGGGGGTGTAAAGGGGCAGCCTTACAAATACAGATATGGGTCCATTCTTGGATCAGGGCCCTTCCTACATCGGGGCCTTGTCGTGGCGGAAGGGCTTGTGTGGTCTAGGGATCTTCAGAGCTAAGTCGTCGGGAGCAATATGCTCCTGGTAGGGTCTCCCAGGGCGAACAGGTCTGGAGTAAAGACCCAGACTAACACGATCCAAAGTTCTCCATGCATATCGGACACAAGAAATCATGTACCCTGCCCAGGAAAGGGTCACCGGGACCTACCCTTGGAGCCAGGCCTGGGGGTAGTGTTACACGGCGAGCGCCTGGTGGCCGGGCAGCCCACGTAACCCGGCAGGGCTCAGCCCGAAGAGGCAACGTGGGGGGGCCATGTGGGCCCACCACCCGCAAGGTCCAGCATGGGGGAGCGGTGCAGTGCCATATTTGCAGTGGGAGACTGCAGGGAGGCCCTAGGTGGCCTAGGCCCCCGCAGCAGAAAGTAGCTCCATGCTGTCCTGTCATACTGTATTCCTCCTCAGTACAGTGATGATAGCAGACTGAGAATACCTGTACATTTACAGCAGCAGACGCCACTTCAGTCCAAGCATGCAGTGTCTGTAACTGAGGATTGTTCAGTTCTGCAGTCGCACTTTCAATTCTGTCAAATAAAAAATCTGTACATTAAAATTAAGAGTTAAAATGAAAACCAATTAAAACCCCAAACTGAATAGTTGACTTTTATCTGCAGTAAAGGCAGAGAACAGTGTTCTGCGTCCGGGTCTGGGATATAAAGAAGATTTAACACTTTTCTAGAAGTCTGAAAAAGCCTCAGAGGTAGGAAGTGTCTGCTGTGTCCTGTAAAGTTTAGAATAATATCTGTGAATGTTTTTTATTGTGCCCTGCGATGGACTGGCGACATGTCCAGGGTGTATCCTGCCTTCTGCCTAATGACTGCTGGGACAGGCTCCAGCAACCCCGCAAAACCCTGAGGGAGAAGCGGCTTAGAAAATGTGTGTGTGTGTGTGTGTTTTATTGGATTAACTGATGAGCTGATGATCTTGGTTACGCCAGATACTCACCCAGTTTAAGGCCGAAGATCTCTGTCCCGTCTTTAGAGAACGTGCCGAGGTCTTTGGGGGCGAATATTAAATCATGATTTTTTGAGTTTTGTTCTCTGATCAGAACTGTTCTTATTGACTGTCAGTGCACTGTGCACGTTAAACACTGAGGAATGATGGACAGACCTCTTAGCATATTCTAAACTGTTTTAACAGGTTTCTGCCACAATATCAAAGACGCTGAACCTGGGAACGTGTTCCTAACCTCCCTGAACTGAAGCATTACTCACATGAAAAATCCCAATATTCTGATCTCTGATCTTTTGCTCTCATGTTTAGCTGAACCAGGCAGGAACCGATGGTGCCATCTTCGCTCTCAGATTCAGGGTCGTGCTGTGATCAGACTACACCATATTTCTGTGCTTCTCCACGTCAGATTAGGTGTTCATAGTGCCATAAATCTGTGCCATGTCTTCGTCGGGAGTCTGGCAGCACTACAGTTTTGATGCTGACCAATCACAAGGTCATAAGTCATCAATAAACTGTCAGTCATGACTACAGAAGCTCTGAGAGTGATGCTGGCAGTTTTCTGCTGAACATAAGAAAAGGATTCTGGGGAAAAGTATGGGTTGCTTCAAAGAGAACCTAAGGTAATGAATGTAAAACGATTTCTTCTCAACATTCATCTTTTCAGTGTCTGTCGTGGTTCTCCCTCGACGAAACGTCAGAAGGGCAGGGGTTCTGCTGTCACAGCTTGGAGAACCTTTCCTCTGTTTCATTGTTCCTCCTTAAATCTGGAACAGCAGCGTTCTTCTTTCTATTGTGTTTCCATATAAGCCAAATTCTCACATACTAGTCTTTTAATTCGGGTAAAACACAGCATGACCTGTTCATCATTCCTGATGCTCAAGATGTGAAATACGGAGGGGTCCTGGGGGTCCAGGACCTCCTAGTTAATGTCTTGGACTCCCTTAATGTCTCACATGGCTGACCATCCTCTCCTTTCTGGATGGGTCATTCAGTGTACCTGGAAGTGCATCACATGCCAGTCACACAAACCATGTCAGCCTCTAAACTCCAGATGATCAGGGCCTCAGATTACTGGGTGGGAAAAGTGCAGTCTAACTGCCTTCTTCGTTGTGGGTGGATTAATGAATGGCTGTAATTAATTCAGAGGTTTTCAGAGATCATTTCAGTCTGTATCAGTGATTATTGTGCATTAACACCATCAATATCATCCAGTCTGAAACTGACGGACTGCTCACACGGAAAAAAATATTTGTTATGTTTTTCAAGTCCTTGTCTAACTCACTGCAGCCATATTAACCAAATATATTTTGCACTTATTTTCAGATGTTTGGGGAAATATTAAATATAGAAATGAAACATACAAACAACTGCATTTCACAGAGTATCAATACCTACAGTCCTCGCTTCTGTCTTGCTAAAGGACCATTAGATCTGATTTAACATGAGACTAGAACACAAACTCATTTCTAAAGGAATCAGACAGTGAAGAGCATCAGACAGGATTCTGGAGATGTTCCTCCACTTTCAGATGGAGCTGATAAACTCATTTCTAAAGGAATCAGACAGTGAAGAGCATCAGACAGGATTCTGGAGATGTTCCTCCACTTTCAAATGGATTTATAAACACATTCACACAGTTATTTTAAAACATATGGATAAATATTACACGTGAATATCTCGTACAAGAATAAAAGTGTTTTAAAATATATTTGGTTAACATGGCAAAATATTCTGAATTACATTTTGGTGTTTGAATGTATTTCAGCATCGACTGCAGTGAATTTAAAACGCATTAAAATGTGTCCATATGTGTTTTTTTTTTTTTCCATATGGGAGGCAGTTGTCCGGCAAACGTCCAGCAAAACAAATCACATTTGTTTACATCAATGCCACTGATGATGCTGGGTTCTTGAAGGGTTCCCCTGTTTTATAGGGAAGATTTTAACCACGACCGTGTTAGAACTCAGTTAAGGCGACACTCGTCAGTGGTGTTCAAGTCAAAAGTTTTTCTCAATTTTGTCGAGGCGAGTCTCAAGTCATCAAATTCATGACTCAAGTCTGACCTGATTCAGAGTCATATGACTCGAGTCCACACAGTAAAAAGCTGAAGAAACCTGGGAGATGGAGGAGATGAGGCCTGCACAGTGTTATTTGTCATTGCTGAACCGCAGAACAATGACAGAACACAATGTTTCTGACTTCCTACAATCCATCTTCAGCCCTCCAACCACACAGGAAACCCTCTGAGGAGAGACAGACAGCTGACCTCAATCGCTCTCTTTCCCACTCGCCCACTTCCTGTGAGAGACGAGTGAATCATGCTCGCAGTACATCAGTGCTGAGAGATGATCTATTGTGGAAAGATGGAATAAAGAAGACTCTCCGTATTGCAGGGAGAGGAATTCATCACCGAGCTGCTTTTTCACCTGCAGACATCCTTACATCTCCATTTTTCCACGTCTACTCGGGAGCAGGACGAGAACTATTCAGTGTTCTTCCCTGAAATGAGTCCTGCGGCCAAGAGCATTAATCAGAGTTCACAATAAGGAAAACACATGTGCACCTCGGTGTGGCGGCTCACACACTGAGGAGCTCCGTCCACTGAGAGAACAACGTAAACAGAGAGAAAGAAGCTCACCAGCCGCTTCAGATCACAATCAGAAACAGAGCACATAGTGGTGGTTGGATTCGGGAAGCTCCACATCTGGCATTTCTGCCCGCAGAGTCCAGAACGCAGAACCCACAGAAAGACAGAGTAGAGCAAAGAAACCGCAGCAGAAAGCAGAGCAGGATGAAGATGTGTCTGAAGGCTGGACGTCTGCGCTGAGAGCCCGGCGTACTTACAGCACTCAGCTCCACCGGTGGCGGTCAGAGCTGCACACCAGGCACAACATTCCCAGCATGCTTGTTGTGGCGACGATGCAAATGTACCAACAAAGAATATGACAAAAGTTAAAGCATATCATTGTTTATAATCGTAGTTATTGTTAGAGATCTGTGGCGATGACAATCATTCAGAGCGACTAGAATCTCCAGCACGGTTTTCTGTTTAGATCACAGCAATCCAGACACTTAGAGAAATGAAGCTGTCAGAATAATGAGGCTCCACAAAAGATACAAATCCACAAAGCAACACAAACAGAAACCAGGGAACAGAAACAAAGCAGCAGAGAGACGAAAGACCAAGACTGAAACAAACAGGGGGGCATAAATACACAGAGAGAAAACAAGGAACACCTGGGAAAAACGAGAGGGTGGAGCTACAGACAGAGAGGTGACCAAAACAAAACAACATAAGCACAAATGTAAACAAAATAGAAGACAAAACAGGTCAAGACATTATAGTGTGGGGGTTTTAAACTGCAAAAAAACATTAAGTGCGTCGGTTCCTGATCATTTTGGAATGTGTTCTGTCTTTTTTAATGGGTTGATGTGTATAGTGTAAAGTATCCTAATGGTTTAACAGGAAACTAGTGACTGATTCTAAATGCATTTGATCATTTTCTAAAGGTCTTCTATGGGAAACTATTGGTCTGGATTGTAAACTATTAAGTCAACTCAACTTAGAAATTAGTTTTTAATTCTAAACATTTCTAATGATCCTTTTTTAGCAAGGTTATGAAAACTGGCAGGTAAACAGTATATATAAATAGATTTGATAGATTATCTCGATGTCCAAGAGATAATGGTTCAATTTCCTGGACAGGGATTAAGCCTAGTCCTGGACTACACAGTGTTCAGAATGGAGATTCTCCTTTGAAAGGAGAATATAGTCCAGGACTTGGGTTATACCTATTGCCCTAAATACAGCACTAATCCACCCTCACTCTGCAGAGGTCAGTGAATTGGTCATGGAGAGCCTGCGGTCCACTCTGGTAACGCAGTTCAACGTTATGATGAGCATAAGTGCTGAATCCAGGTGCTGCAGTTAGGTAAGGTGCTCTGCACAGCTTGAAATGACATTTCTGTTGTTTTCCTCTTTGTTCATGTTTTCAATTGGAGAGGGAATGTGTGGAATGCCTGGCTGAGCATTCCTGCCATCTCTCGCTCTCCCTCCGCACTCCTGGCTCTCTCATAGCGCCAAGGCTCCACCGCCAGTTTCATCCACTCATCACATGCATTAGAATCTACTGTTAATAATCCATATACAGAGGTGGGATAATGACGTTGTCTGCTGCCATTACAGGACCTTCAGCACTCTGACCTCATTTATGGAGACCATTAACGTCCTACCTGCTGAAATCATCACCGGCCTGCAGGTTCCAGCTTCTCCTGTTATTGTTTTTCTTATTAATATGTGATTAATATGTGAACATGACGCATGTGAAATAACAGATTTTTAATGTCTCTGAAGCACTTTATCATTTATTTGAACTCTGACGAGGCTGAGAATCAGAGACCTGAATCAGAAGAACCTGAATCAGAAGAACCTGAACTGCTCAAATGATTATTCTTCTAGGAGAAACGTCTGGAGGGGCTGCAGATTCTGACAAGCGGGCATTCATTTACACTGGGACATGGGGGACACACAGGGCATACAGAGGATACAGGGAACATGGGGACACAGACGTCATAAGGATCATAAATGATGAAGGAGACAAAGAGGGCACAAGGGACATAGTGGACACGTCTCTGCCTCTTATTAAAGTGATCCGTGTGAAGTTATGGACCTGATCAGCTCCTCCACATCACACTACAAAAATAAACGAAGATAAGAATCATTTTCATTGGACGATGGTATGAATGTAAATTAACCCAGATTTGGCTGTTTGACTTTATGATGAAGGGCAACAGGTTTCACCCTCACGGTGGACCAGCAACCCACACAACACATGCTGACAACCCACAACCCGGCACAGAGCAACACAAACAACACAAACACAACTTAAACAATGATACTCAGTTCTTCAGTGGAGGCCGTGCGCCTGACATGAGCCTCTGTGTGTGGCTGCTCGCATGGCCATGCCTCCCAAGCGTCTTGGAGGCACACATTAAAGCAGAAGCACGATAGACAGTAATGAGACATGCTGAGAGAGAAGAGCTCGTGTGGTCTGCAGACCTCACTGTGGCACAGCTGACCAGGAACCTCATCGCTCCTCTCATTGGCTGTTACATCTGATACATCTGCTCACTGCTGACCACAGTGCCCGGTGGGCTGCTGGGCTCAGTGCTGAGACGCAATTACAGTAAAGTGGAGTAAATTTTGTACGATGTCAGAGTTTTTACAGCTCCACCTGTGAGAGTTTGACCGTGAGAGTCTCGCATCAGCTTTAAAGGCATCAGCTGTTCCCACTACAGCGGTCAGAGAGTCAGCCGAGCGTCAGAGCAGCATCCACATCTGAAAGATCTCAGAACTCAGCACCAGAACGGCAGCAGGTCTCCTCCAGATGTGTTCTTATTAAACCACCAAGGCTGCGTCCAGAACCACTGACCAGATTAGTGACTGCTACACCAGCATCAGGAGTCCCTGCTTTAGTGTAGTGTGTGTAATAGATCAGTACTTGGTCTTCAACACAGCTCTGTCTGACCTGCCATGTGGATTAACTCTTTGGGTTAAGAGGATTACGTGGATTAAGTCTGACTCGCTTAGTCTGAGCGGAGTTATATCTCCATGAGAACAGTGTGAGATCTCATCATTCTCTTACACAGCACTAGATCACAGAACCCTCTCAGCAGTCCGTCAGTGCAGAAGTAGAACTCACGCTATTCTCCTTCATCACCTGAACGTCTCAAAGTGAGACGCTGATGTTAATCTCCTCTTTTCTCCTGAGGAGGTTCAGGAGAAACAGCTCAGAAACCAGTGAACATTGATATCATACTGAGATCAGGACTCCTCATGAAATAACAGTCCTGTGACAAGGCCGGTTCACATTGTGCAGATACTTGCACCTTTTAATGCTCACAGGGTCAGAGTTAATGATTTCATCTGACATGGAACTGCATGTTCTGACTTAGATCTGCAGTACTGATCAGACACACCGGAGGCATCGTTAGCTAATTAGCACTCTCCTGAAGTGCTGGAGCAGAGGAAGGTGTGTATGCGAGAGAGGAGACCTGTTTATATGGAATGCTGATGATGGAAAAACAGTGGAAAATCTGAAATACTAAGTTTTCATT